>NW_018020705.1:258108-284946 GCF_002006095.1 Pseudomyrmex gracilis
AGCGCAGTTTTTTCTTTGTTTTTTTTTTTTTTTTTTTTTTTTTTTTTTTTTTTTTTTTTTTTTTTGTTTTTACCTACATTTGCAGCTTTCCGAAGATTCTCTTCGGATTGCAATCATCCCGGCTGATAACTGAGGTGACGGATAAAGTGAACGATAAGACTACGAAACTCGTGTGTGTCCCGTCGGCGAAGTTGCACCAATTCCAAGATGCATTTACAAGCGTATTTAGTATGCGCATAAATATATATATATATCGAATATAAATATATATATATTTAATAGCACATAAATATATATATATGTATATTTACATGTATGTATCATACGTATAAATTCATACGTACCTACCGTATACATATGTACATATGTATACATATACATACACGTGTAAATGTGTGTATATATATATATATATATATATATGTACAGGACTGAGAGCGTGAAAATTCGTGGGCGATAAACGCTGCTGCTATGTCGTTAATCATTCTGTCTCTTGGTGGAAGGAGGGAGGGAAAGAAACATCGTTGCGGCACCGTGATTTCTCTCCGACAGCAAGAGCAACGAGGAGTCTAAGCTGCAACCTCGTTCGCATCGCTGCCATTATTTGTTCTTCCTTTTTGTTTTTAACCTTACGATATCCACTTTTTATGCGAGTTTTTGATACTAAGTTTGATGAAGATTAGATTGTTTTTTTTTCTTTTTTTTGTTTTTTTTTTTTTGTAGTGCGCGAAGAACGACGAAATTCGTCCATATCAATCGTGTAGTGAAAAAAAGAGCGCCTATATTAAGAATATGTTGTACATTAATTATGTAGAGCGACCATCGTTGGCGAATATTAAAGGAATATTTTGATTTAAACAACTAAATTGTTTAGGTCTGTTTTTAAGAATTAATTCCAAAGAAATAAAATAAAATTGGAGTTCTTATTTATACACGGTTATTAAATAGTTAACATTGTGTGAAATATACAATTTGATCGAATTAATTTTAATTCAGACCATATATATATATATATTCTAGTCTTTTTCTTTATAGAATTAATTCTTAAACAAAAAAAAAAAAGACTTGAAATTTAGCTGTCTAAACCAAAATATTCCTTTATGTGCCGAGAGAGGTTAAAATCTCACAATAATCTTTTTAATCTCGATGCATTTGTAGGAATTATATAATTTGCACAAAATATATATACTTAGTGATAGGGAATTTTATCCGATGGACCGCCGATATCTGTATATACCATTATAAAATATCGATTATTTCTGAAACATAAGATTTTATACGTAAATACCTTCCTCACATAACTTTCGATGTTATTTTGTAATATCGTAGAAATGCGCGCGTATATAGAAAGATAGAGTGTTCGTTTTTTTTTAAATACTCGGATATATCTTTCAATTTGTTTTAAATAATTTAATCGTGTTTTAATGCAGCTTTCTGCGTGGTTCACATGAGATCGTGTGTATATCTTGATTCTTAATATATATGTATATCAGTGATAAGAGAACACGTATATAAAGATACTGATAATTTGAATCACCTGTTTATTGACATTATTTGCTAAATTTACTTGATGTATGTTTCCATCAGAATTATTATACGTAAATTTTGAGATTATCTCGAGATGGACTTCCCACACAGACGTGTAAGGTCCATTAGACGTATAACTACTTTACTGGACGTATATTATATAATACTATGTGACGTCTAATGAACATCTAATAGAGGTTTGTATGGAATGTTGTTTCGTGTGGGTTGTGATTTTGTATATTTATCAGGCATTTAGTGTGAATTTCATTACAATCCTTCTTTTGTACGTAATATAACCAGTCATACATTTAGCAAATAAAGTAAATTCTCAGTTAGCGTGCCATGCTTTCCAAACGCGAACAAGCAGCTATGAAATACGCATAGCTATAATAATTTCGCGATAGACATCCATTCCATCTTTTAAGTCGTATTCCTACTGAATCAAAATTGCAGCTACTAGAACATGTAGATAAAGTTGTTTCGTATAGACTGAATATTTTTCAATGTTTTTAGATACGTTTTAGATACGTTTTAATCTGTCCAGTGGTTAAAGTAACATGAGCAAGCGAGTGTGTAATCTATGAAGTTCAGTAAATCGTGTGGTTAGCAATGAAACATCGTCCTCCTTCCACCCAAAAACAAAATATCCACTTTTATTACTAAAGATAGCTCCGATGCTGATAAAAGCCTTTGAAAAATCTGATTTTTCTCGTCTGATGACTCTATTCCATTTGACGAGAAATTATTATTATATTAACGTCATAAAGTGAAAAGACGGATACTGTAATCACGCGCGACATGAAAGAAGGTGGTTCCTCTTGTCCCGAAAGTGGCACGGCCTTAGTACGACTAAAACAGATGCCATAGTAATGTCATATTAATAGAAAGCGAAAGGGAACAGAAAAACAAAAGCGATACTTTTTTTACCTTATGACCGTGTCCGTTGAAAATGTCCAATTCCCAGTCCAAATCTCGGTTGAGCCAATAACATCTTTAAAAGAATAACATCTTACCGCTGAATCTAAGAGACATTTTGTCGAATAACTCTTATTAGTAGAGTATCGGATAAAATATTTATTATCATGTTTATTAATGCGTGTCCGCTCCAATATTTTTTTTTTTTCAATGACATTTGTCGTACGAATGTACCATATCAACGCTTTTTTTTTTTTTTTTTATTAGTAGTATTTTTCCATTTGCTACAATTTCTTTTTTTCCCGTCAATCGTTTATGTTTCTTTCTCAGTTTTATGATTCTTGATTCTCTTTCTTTCACGCGGTAATTTCCGACTCCATTACTCCCGAAGATATACGAACATTGTCTTTTCGCAGAATCCGATCCGTCGCGGAAATTCGGACGCGAAGTAAACTAAAAAACTATATCATGCCAATACTGCCATATACTACGTAAGAAACAGCAATTTGGTACGAATCTTTCACAAATCCGCCTTATAATATCAGATGTTTGTCACTTCACTCTCATTGTCTGTCGTAACAACATAACTCCATTGCCCTATAAGTTTTTTTTTTTTTTTTCTCGTGCTTTTTTTACGTACATTTATATGCTAACTATAATATTATTATTATTATATATAGAATGTATACTAAAAGCCTTATTTATTTTATTACGGAGAGTATGTAATGTAATTTCTTCTCTAACATGAAAATATTATGTTGTCTTACGTTCATTTATTATTGCTGAATATACATCATGATGTTGTGTCAACAATTTTTCTTCATCGTGTATCATGACAAGTTTATGTATTTTAATTGTTTAACGGAAAATCAGAGTAGAAATTTCATTTCCATGTATAAAAGAACAATCAAGATTTATTTCGTCCTTTTGAAAAAATAAATACGCGTATGTGTGAAAACTGTTTTAATCCACATATAAAAACATCTATTTTTTTCAGTATGTACATCTAAATTTGAATACTTAGAAATCACACACAATAAGGATATTAATGATAAGAATGAGTTAGTATAATAACTAGCTTTAATGATGATTATATAACCAGAGAAATACCTTCTCTCTTTTGTCATATTTTTCATAATATATTAGAGCGATATCCTTTACTTATTGTTAGTTCTGTTTCACATATAACTTAATATATTAAATCCCTGTATTAATTTTCTAAAAAAACGCAAGTAAAATCACGCTCTTATCTATATATAAACAAAAAAAAAAATATATATATATATATAACACTCCTTTTCTATCTTTTTATCTTTGTCATCTTTTCTCTCTTGGGGTAATTCTTGTCTCGTTTGTCCTGCGGAATGAACGAGGAAAGACCTATAGAACTGGGACTTGTAACCTCTACTGTAATAATAATCGTATATGATATAGATGAAAAAAAAAAACCATTGTTTGTTAGGTAGTAATTAATTGATTGTATGATGTTGCTTGCCTCGGCGCTCTTGCTAGCTTGCACTTCACCATACGATCGATTAACGTTCGAGAAATATTAAGCGAAGGGGAAGAAATAATAATTGTAATGAAATCATATTTTATAAGAAGACGTACTCCGTAAGATCACTATAGCAATGAGAAGTCTGTCTAATGTTAGACACAAAGCCCATAGGCCAGGTGGACGAATAAAAATAATTTTAAAGGTGAATATAATTAATATTTAATAATAATGATAATATTAACACAATGTTATTTTTTAAGTGTAAGTATTATCCCACGGCACCATCCTTTTCCTCTTCCTCCTCTTTGTCCTGTTCCTGTTATTCCTTGGTCACTCTATATATATTACATATATGTGTATATATATATATGTATGTATGTGTATATATATATATGTCTATGCACGAATCCACAAAATACGTATATACATATATATGTACTTATATATATAAGTAAAATATATATATAAATATATGTATATATATGTATATATATATATATATATATATGTGTGTATATATATATATATATACTCGCCTGCAATTGCAGTAATAACGATTTTGTAATGAATTATCCCATGTATTTTAACAAATTCCATATTTTTAACTTTAAAATCACTGGATAATTATACTGAATAATTTTACAATACATATATTCTAACAATAAAAAAAAGTAAGTTTTTGCACGTAAAAAAAAAACATGAAACATTAAATACACGTATTACTGCTGTTGCTGGCATTAAGTATAATTATGTTATTAACTAACGGAAATTAATACTAATTGCACTCTATTAGTATAATAACAAACAATAATGTATGTCGTCGCTCCTATTCTGTAAATAAATACTGTACCGTTCTAAGGAAAAATTGCATTAGAAACTTTTTTTAAAGTAAATGTCATTTTTAGTTATATAAATTCTTTCTCAGAACGTTTTTTTTTTTTAATACGTAAAACGATGCATCAAGATAACATAAAGAACTTTATAGGAAAAATAAATGCAAATAACGTGTACATTCATATATTATTTATATCGTGCATAACACAGTTATTTACTTTGATTTATCACTTACATGTAATTTGTTTAATATTTCACATAAACAATCGGTGTTTGATTCTTGCGACTACTTTTAGTTTCACAAAGGAATATCAATCAATCAATAGGATATACTTATAGAATATACATATTCAATATACATATATATATATTTTTTATTTAAATTTATATACCAAAAATACAATATACAATATATATATGAAGAGATATACCAAATTACCACAATATTCAAATATTCTATCTAAACTAAAGTAAATACATGATTAGCTGTTTAATTATAAAGATTAAAATTTTTTTATAATACTAACGCAGGGGTCGGCAAAATGCTTGAAAGTGGGCGCGGGCGCCCGCGAGCGCCGAAAAGGAATTTGAAATAACGTTACATTAAACAAGAGAACGGAATAGATTAATTATTCCAAATTCTTATTTTGTAATTTATGATGCATTAGTTTATTCTATTTTCTTGTTTTGTAAAAAACTCTAATTTAAATTTCTTATTTAATATTTATTCCTATTCCTAATATTTTGTGAAAGGCAGAAAGAAAAAAATAAGTAGTTTGATTTTGAGAACATTGGTTTTAAAAATTAAAAAAATAATATATATATGTACATATATAATATATATATGTACATACATATATGTATGTAAAATAAAATTTATATATATATAGCGGTGATAAGGTCTTCATGAGACACCCTATATATATATATAGACTAGAAATTGCGGAGTACCGAGTACTTGCGACACTTACAGATCTAACTAACTTCGCGTATGACGATAACTTACGCGCGTCGCGCAATACGTTTGTTTGATTTTAATCGCGTATATCTCGTGTATACAATGTTACGTACGTAATATATTGTATATATTTTGTATACGGCTGAAGGCCATTCTACAATAAAAAGATAGCAACTACCAGGAGAAAAATGCTATTTTTAGTTGCGCTTGGCCGTTGCGGTTGCCAAAAGAAAATTGGTCAACTTTTAACTTTTGGCAACTGCAACCGGGGAAATAGCACTTTTTTTTAAGTAGTAGTCATCTTTCGCAACTGGACGAAACATTTGCAACTCATTGTAAAATGGGCATCTTACTTCACGCATCATTTAGCGTCGCATTGACATCGTGCACTTTTTTTGCATCGTTGCATTGTCGATCGCTATTTTTATTTAGTCTATATATATATATTGTATATATATATACATATATATATGTACATACATTTATATGTCTATGTACATGTGTATCTTTTTAATATATATGCGTGCACATGCACGCACACAAAACGCATACACACATTATTTGTGTGTGTGTGTGTTACATATTTACTTTTTATTACGCTTAAGTGACTTATCCCCTCTCTCTATTTATTGCTTGCAACATAGTTTGCCCACAGGCGTCCGCGAGCAGTGCTGACCCTTGTACTAACATATTCCACGATATAGTATATCACGATTTGCAAATACATAACATGTCTTTATTTACATCACGCAATCTATTTTATAAAATATCACTATCAAAAATATTGATTTTTTATATAATTTTGTAAACGTATAAAATATTTTATCTGGAATAATAATGCGAATGTCGAATGATTTAGTAAATTACAAATGTAAATTATACATATATATTTTGTGTGTGTGTTTACACGGTTTTTAAATAGTTTAAAAAAACTTATCTCAAGTTTAAAGAAGAGGTTTTCTGTCTTTGTAAAAATAAGACATATACGGTTATTACTATGCAAATACTATACTGTTTTATTTATATTGTGCGAAACAGTTAATTTGCTTCATCATACTAACGCATTTTATATTTAAAAGGTAAAAACTCATTTTGTATACAATTAAGATACCAAACAATGCTTATCACTTGTTTTGTTAGAAAATTTAGCATTTTGTCTTGTTTACTCTTTTTACTAATACGTAGATTAAGATTATCTATGATAATAAAATAATTATTATGGTAAAATAACAAGTTGTGCTCTGATTTGCAATAAGCACATTATAAATAACTATAAATTACTTTTAAGAAAAGGTTTTAGATATTTATGGAAGGACTTATTTACCCTCTCCTGATTAAGGGGGCTCTTCATCGCTTCGTCAAAAAGACGTTGATATACATTGCCGTCGTACGCACCGAGCGCGGATGCGAGAATTTCGTCGCGGATGTCAAATCCATCGACGATACCGACGGCATTGGGACGGATTGCAGCGAGCATCTCTTCAAAGCGAGCTTGAAGCGCCGGAATGTCTTCATTACTTAGACAAGAAAACTGTAAATATAAAAATGTATTGTATTTTAAACAAAATGTCAGTAGTTGTCAAAACTATGCTAAGGCTGATCTCATTGGCTATAGAGCATATGAAAATGATCTTAAGACGATCTTAAATACAACGTCCGACTAGCCTAAAATATAATATATATTTTTGTTCTAAAAAGAAATTCTCTATAATACTGACTCGTAAAAAGTCTCCAAGCCGTTGTAAAACCCAATATAATGCATATAATTCGCAAAGTTGCATTAAAACTTCACGCAACTGATTGGACACATTTGTCAGTTCTTTAATATTCTCAATGAATCTCATTACGAGAAAAACTCGGCAATGGGCCTCTGCACAATGAACTAATTCAATGCTGGTTTGATTCCACGCGTCTTCTGGTGACATACCGCTGCGTATCCTGCGATCCATGTTTTCCGTTGCCAAGCGAATTTTGCTATAAAAATGAATTATTGACCTGAATTGTTGACCTCAACTTTTGGACAATCTATTTTTTAACAGTCATATTGAGTCGGAAGCAATAAATCATGTCATTTTGTACTTTATATCAAAATACATAGTAGTTTTTTTTTCACATGCCACTACTAACATTCGATATGTCATTGATTGATAAAATGTCCTCGAAAACTTTTGTTTTCACAAAATATCATCTGCAAAAGTTGATCAATTATGCCTTTTCTCTGGAAATATACATGTAGATTGAATATAATAAAAAGAAATATAGTTTTTGAATGATTTTATTAATCTATAAATATTAGAGAGATAGAGTATGAAAAAACTAGTGCATTTTGATATAAATTTATATGTTTTGAATACTTAAAAGTAAATTTAAATCTTCTGTTTGCTACTTTCTTCTATTTGCAATTTTTATTATTATAGATTTATTATTATAGACTTTTTTATTATAGCGGCAAATTGTTTTTGTTTAACATTTATTTGTTCTATTTGTCAGTATAAATCGTTTTTCTATTTTTACTGTAATGTTTTTTTATAAAACTTCCTAACATAGTTTATTATTCTTTGAAATTCTCTTGAGATACATAGATAAAATAAATTAATACTTTTACATACATATTTCTTGTGATATAAATAAAGTAAATTACCCAGCTGCAACTGCCTGATGTGCTTGTATGATACATGTTAAAGTATTTTTCCAAGGACGTTGCTTCAATCCGCGTGAAAGATCGACCAAATAAGCTACCGTTGGCGGCAATGCTTGACCGCCAACAGCCTGTTTCCAAGCTTTCACTAGATATCTAGCCGTTTGCAATAGTAGAACTGTGTTTTCTCCTTCATAAGTGCAAGTAGCAGTTACTAAACCGTAAGTTGCCGGCAAGTTACTGGCATCCATATAACCATGCCCGCCACACGATAATCGTAACTGCTCGATTCCAGTAGCTCCGTCTGATGTTGCAACTGCTTTTAGACAGCACGATAGTGCATGCAACTAAGAAAAGAATTTTATTCTTTTAATAAAAAGATTTAAGCACATATGATTCTCTAAATTCTAAGTTGACTTTTATTGATATTATACCTCAGGAAGTCTTTCTAATTCCCCTTGATCTAATTCACTTGTTACATTATTATACATTTCCCAAATCCAGTCAGCAGACATTCGAAAAGCAAAACACGCAGCAAGATTGGGAAACAACTTATATTGCTGAGTAACGTAATCTATAATTTGCGCTTCCGGCTCACTAGAATAAATAAAAGTGTCGTGGAAACGCATTAAAATATTTTCCTCGTGCGCATAAGATTTATGTAAATTACATTATATATAAATGTATAAATATTTAAAATCAACAACCCGAATGACACATATACAAATATATAACATGCGTTAACTATTTACACATACTTGGCTTTTATTTGACTTTGTCGTCTCACTGCGCTATATCTAATAGCTATCGTTACCGCTTTTGCCAAATAGTTTGCGACATCACGTACTAATACCACCCGAACAAACATCATTGTACCGTAGGTGAGTTTATCACTAGGTGCTTTCACATAGGTACCGTCTTCCAGCACCTAGAAAGTTAAGTAAGTAAATATAATAAACTTGTGTCCGTAGTTTTTTTTACATTTCAGTTGATCAATTAAATTTATACTATATTATTATTATGTTTTGGTTTTGTTACTTGAGAGTTTTTCATCAGCATATTGTCGCGTGGTATTCTAACGTTGTCGAAACCGAGAAAACCATTATTAGTTGCGTTCATTCCTAACTTGGTGCCGATTTCACCGATATTTATGCCTGAAAGAGAGTGAAAGCAAGGTTTTTGTAGAGATCTTTGCCGTCTCTCTTCCGTAAATGTGAGATACTCTCTCAGCAGAATAAATATATATATATATATATATATATATATATATATATATATGAACGCTAATTGCAATTTCAGTAGATTTACATACCTGGTAAAGGTTCGTGAGTGTTTTCATCTCTGAGTTGTACAATAAAGGGATGGATACCTCTACACTCTCCTTTTGTGTGTAATTGCGCCACGACAATTGCATAATTCGCCGTCTGACCCACTAAAAAAACATAATAAAATAATAGTAATAATAATAAGTTTTAGACACATAAACTAAGTGTTTTTTTACAGTAAAGAAAGTGTAATAAACAATACTGAACAAATGTATACTAAGAGGCAAAGACACCAGAAAAAATGCTGCAATATTAAATCTAACTTAACAAAATATATAATGTATAAAAAGTAAAAAAATTATTTACTCTAATATAATAATATTAACAAAAGCGAAGAAAATAAAGAAATATGACATTGTAACAATATAAATGAATAATAATTAGTTAATAATGATTATATATTAATTAAACTGTTATCCCTGATAAATTTTGTTTAGCAAACACTTAAAAAAAATCGAGAGTATCAGCGGCATGGATGATAAAATTTAGCATACATAATTATAAATATATTATATATTACAAATAATTATACGTGTATATAATATCTTATTATTTGTTATTAATTAACATTATTTTCTTAATATGTTTACATATTTTGTTAAAACTGATTTTCTATAAATTTAAAATATTTTCTTTCGTTTTATTATGTATATTCACACAAATAAATGTACTTACAACCGCCAGGCCACCATTTATAGGAAGACAAGCTCGGACTATTCAATACAAATTCTTTGGTTTCTGGATCGTAAGTCGCTGTAGTTTCCAAACCTCTGATAAACGTGCCATGGCCAAGTTCCGTCTAAGAAAAATTAATATGTAATTTATTTTTTGTCATTATATTGAAAAAACTTCGTCTCGACAAAGCAAGTAAAAACTCAATAATTATATAAAACTCTGCTGTATAAATTTTAATCCAAAAAAAAAAGAAAAGAAAAGACACCAAATAAATGGTCTAAATAGCCAGTGCGGTTAATTATACGCGATTACCGTATTTTAAAGAACTTTAAGCAAAAGTTTAGATAGAAGTTAAGAGATGCTTAACTTCTATTATTATTTATAAACTTTAATGTGTCAAATCAAATATAGATGACTAAGGTTGGTCTCGATCCTTTTGACATATCTAAGTATTTTTTTAATTTGTCAATGTTTTATTTGACGGTCGCACAGTTTGCTTATTGCTTCCTATCTACCGCCGACGAATCTCGCAGGTATCATGCGAAAATTATTTATTTTACGTTTTTTTAGCAATAAAATAAAAAAAATGAAGTATTACATCACGTATATGTGACAGCGGCCGTCAAAAGTGTTAAGATATAAAAAATATATATATTATTAATATCAAAATAAACTGTGCTCATCTTTTTTTCAACTCAGTCGAGAAGAAGATTGAAAAAAAAAATCATGTTATATTAATAACATTGTCGACATTAACTACTTAAAATTCTTGTTTTTATAAAACATGCGTCGTGTAAATTATTCGCCAATGTGTTAGATGTCAAGATAGCAGCGATTAAATATTAAAATTTTATGAAAAAAAATATACCTGAGCATAAGTACCAATGATGTTGCAACTCCAAGCTCGGGATATCCAGTAACTCTGCTGTTCTACAGTACCCTGTCCCATGATAGTCGGTATAAACATTACATAATGTAGTGTAATTGGATTACCATCTTTTAGTATCGCCGAGCCTAACATACCACCTAAAATTTGTCTGCAAAGTATCAGAGTCGTTAATGTGTAAAACTCTAAACGAACAAATTGCACATTTATTAAACAATTATTAGTATTTACTAAACTATTATTAATATGTTTGGCAATATTATAGTATTATAAATATTGCTTTTATTATCCTGCGTAATTATTTGTCGCGCGAATTTTATCCAATGATAAAATAATATTTGCTAGTCAACATCAAGAGGAAAGTAGGTCAGAATGAGTCACACGTAGTTGTCAATGTGTGAAACAATTGAAAGAATCTGAGTTTCTCATCCGAATATTTCATTTCACAATGTTTCGATTCGTATTTTAGTGAGAACCGAGAATATAAACAAAAATTACAAAATAACCAAGTCAATGCAAAGATTTCTTCACGTATTGACACATGTGTAATCTGTTTCTGACCTACTTTTCTTTTGATTTTGATTAGACATCTATGAGCTTTTCTCTACCGATTTAATATTTATATTACTCTGTTATATTCATTAAATTTGCAATATTCTTACGAGAAAACGTTCATGCCTCCTTTTCCCGACTCGTGTAGTTGTTGCACTTTTTGTATTACTCGACATCCTTTCATTATCGCTTCCTCATAAATTTCTTTGTGACTCTTGTATTTTGCGGGTATTTTGTCCTGCAAGAGCGGGTCGCTCAGAAAGAAATTTTCTGAAAATAATTAAGCGACACACTAAAAAAATCGTAACGAACAGAAGATAATACGAATAGAACCTAATGAATGTTCTCCTAATAATCGATGTAAATGAATAACGTTTACACATGGTAATAATTACCTTGATTAAAAATATTAAAAAAACAAGAAAAACAATTAAAATTAAATTTTTTTTTTTTATCATGCAAAACTCTTGAATTAATATAGTCATATATTAGTCACGTCATTTTTCTCATTAATTTTGTAATATAATCAAATAATATACATATATACATATATATATATATACAATATATATATATATTAATAAATAAATTAGTTTCAATGACTATTTTTAATTGCAAAACAGCAGTCTATGTATGTTTTACATACATATTGTTTTACGTACGTATAATAGATTAAAGTATATCTTTGAGTAAAATGTAAATTTTACAATTTTCTGTTTAACAAGTTTTTTTCAGTATCTTGACAGGAATTCCCCGATAGTTGTAAGCAAAAACAATTTAAAAACAATTTACGTTAAAAATAAGTTTTTTTAACAGATTTTATAGATACTAAGAAACGTTGAAATTTGCAATTAGTATTTAATTTTTGTCGGAGTGAATGTGTTTCTGCAAATCCTTTTGCACTGCATACGCATTTTTATTATTGATATATTATTTTTATTATTATAATATTATTAACCCTGGAAGAACTTGAGAGTTTATCAAAGTAAAAATTTAAAAATTATGATGTATGATATTTATCTCGCGTAATTTTACATTGAACATTGACCGATCGTTGACTCTGTACAATATACGTGACAAATAATCATTACACGTACTCGGAACACAATTATCATGCTTATGATTCTTAAAACTCGTTTACATGACGAGCCACGCGTCGTGTGACCGATCTGTATCTACACTGAGAAAAATATATTGTGATATTTAACAAAACATTTTTATTGTTAACTTTACAAGTTAATTGTAACTCGAAGTATTATACTTTTCTTAAGCCTTCGTGGCCAGACCGGGTCTGTGAGACCTACGCGATTTTAAGATCGAAAGAGAATAGGTATCTCCGCAAAAAATCAATATTTTTTCAATTTTTTTTTGTTTTTTTTGTTTTAAACGATTCTGTGTCGATAAAAAAACAAAGTAAAAACATTTCTAGTAGTTTCGAAGATATAAGCGTTTAAAAAAAACTAATGTTTTCTAGAAACGCCGATACGCAATTTTTGAGTAAAGTCTGAGAGACTTAGTCTGCAAAGGATTAATAATTTTACATCTATTATAACAGAAAAAATGGTTAAAAAAATATATTTTATGATCTTTCAGATCCAAAATCATAAAATGAGAAGATTGACAGCAAGTGTGCCAGAAAACATATTCGCGTCTCAATTCTTCTATATTTAAACAATAGTTTGTGTTTAAATATCAATAAATTTATCAGCACATTTTTAATGTATCAATTTTTCTCAACTATCTTTTTGACACAAAACATGTACTGTATACATCAAGAAAGTTTTATTTATTATAATTTATTATAATTTATGCAGAGCGTTTTAAAAACACTTATACTGATATATTTTTCTTATCTTTCTGATTATATAAAAATTAAAAAAAAACTTAATAATTACACTGTAATGTTAGCGTGAGTCTTAGTATTTTCGCTTTCATAAATAGAACCGATCTTAACGTCAAGATCTCGAAAAGCAAGAAACGCAACAAAAACTGATAAACGGCTAGCGTCAAACGCGAGCTCTTGGTCGTAAACATGGACTGTTCACTCCTTAAATTACAGGTTTTTGCGGTACCTTTTATCTTAAACACAATTGTTTCTTATTGAGCAACTTTACTGCTTCAACTTGACTTGCAGTAAATTTATACACAATTTACTTTACTTATATTCTCGTAAATATCTCCTCGCAAAACTAATTACGAACAATTTATTTGTTTATGATATAATTATGATATTAATTAATTAATATGAGCGCGTATAGGAAGCAATCTGCGAGCGGCTAGATGTATAAACGTGATTTTCAGTTGTAAAGATTGCTCATTTTGTCTCCTAATAATGAGAGATGAGCAAAGCAGCAAGCGACGTGTGACACGAATGTTTCCATGCTAGCTGATTCTCACGGTGTAACGCAATAATAAAAAATTTCAGCCGATTGCAATTCCCTTTCCACGCGTTCAATATTAATGTGATATTAATTGATTAATTTCTTAGTAACTATTGCGAATTTTGCAAAATTGCACATGACTTTTCTATTCAGATTTTGACCCCCTTTACGCTTCAGCTGTCAAAAAGTTTCAGACATCTTGTATCAGAAAACGCACAAATTAATCAATGTGAAAACATTAAAATAGTTGGCATTGTGAAGAAAAAAAATTATTCTTTTTGACAATATATTATCTTTTTGATAATATCCTGTACATCCTGTATATATGATCAAAACTAGTATTAAAGTTTATAAGATGAAGAGGACTAACGTTCAACGTCCAACGTTTGATTGAATCATATGAACAGTTATGATATATAATATGCGTCTATATAGGAAAGCATATATGAAAAAAATAAGATAAGATAAACTCGATACTTCAGATATTTATGCTCGATACGCTGATAGAATATCATACATTATTTCTTTGTTATTTATTCTATCTTTGTTAATTACTCGGAAAGTTGAAGTATTGCGAGATAAACTACTTCGCTGAACGAGAAAAAATATAATAGTAAATTGCAATAGTGCTGGAAGTTGCACGAGTCGTGTGATTAATACTGGTGAAGAGAGGGGGCATTAACACGTACCCAACTCGTGCCGCTGCGACGTCTTCTCCAGACCGCCATCCCAAAAATGCGTGAGTTCCGTAGGATCGAATGTACATCTTTCGCGTTCTCGCCGAAGATCCGGATTTAACGTCACCATTTCTCTCTCTCTCTCTCTCTTTCCGAAAATTAAACAAGTTCTTGGAATACTGATAATTTGGTGAATAAAAAATCAATTGATACAGATGTATAACACAACGTTCTTCGAAATATCCACAGTTAGACGTTAGATGAACGAGCAATTATTACTACACAACGCAACGTCTTCTTAGACGATCACTTGGCACGCGTGGTAACCGGCGATTAACATCAAGCGCGACTGAAGACTGAAAGTTACTGGTCAGCGCGACGATATTTAATCATTTTCTCTATCCTTTCTAAAATGAGTGAAAACGACGCGAACGACATCTCGTTGAGGATTATGTTGCTCAATTCTAATATCCAATACGCGCGCACCTGCACGGGTAAAACAGTAATCACTGTTGTATGTATTATTATGTAAGAAATTGGCAGAAAAATACAAAATGTAGGAAAATATTAAAACTTTATTTTAAAAAAATCTAGAAAATACAAACTTTTATGTGTATATCTATAATATTACTTCTTCTCTTGTCACAGTTATTAATTCTTCGAATATATTGTAGAGCTTTTCAATATAACGTCCTCCATCGCATATCGGATTTTCATGAAAGTTCGTTTGAATTCCAAACCACAACCTTTCGACAAACGGAAATCTACTAATATATTTCTGTTCATTTCTATCAAATTCACTTTCAAGACGAGTGGCATCCTTCGCCGATCTGTCGTCGATATTGTGACCTACAGATACATACAAAATTCATAATTGTGTATTTCGATAATAAATTTGTCCACTTAAACAGAATTGGAATCAAAAATACATATCAAATACAAATCATAGCTTACCACGCCAAATTCATTAACACGACAAGTGTAATTTTCTTTCTCGCAATATTTTATTAACCTCTTCACGATATTCTCGCATTCTATATCAACAAAGAATCTGGTCATTCGACGAACTAGCCTTTGAAAAGAGTTTTGCTGCAAAAAAAATTATTTTATGTTATCTTAATTCTTCTTCTTCTTTACATAAAAGTTTATTTCAGACGCTATTATTAATAAACTCAAAAAAAAAAAAGTTAATTCAAAGAAAAAGTCATTATTACCTGACTGGGTTGTGTGAGTGTTTGCAATTGCGTGCATAAAAGATCGTCTACATGAGCGGGCTGAGAAAATGAAAATGGTGGACGTTCATCTAAATTAAATTGGATCGCGTTGTTGCTTTCCATTCCAAGAAACTCAGGTTGCGACAGACAAACGTTTCTAAGATTTTCATCTTCTACATTCGTCTGATTCAAGTGATTTGGTCCATCCACCTCGTCTATAAATTTATAAATCTTCCTCATATAATCATTCTATGTAAAGACTGTGGTATTTATATATATCGACGAGAGAAATTTTGTACAAAAATCTATGCTATCCCTCTTAGCGTCTACTATTGCTATCTTATTCTAAATAGAACTTAACTAGTTGCGCAAATCACTTCGGAAGTATATGCTACTGCTCTTTGCTTTGGTAATCTAGCTTTATGACGCTCGATTAAACTCATAGAGCTTTACTACCAAAGAAAAGGCAAGAGCTTTACTGTGATAATAAAACTGCATTCTTAGTAATGTTTTCTAATTCTAAATAGCATAGAACGCACAGAAAAGAAGCAACAGGAATCCGTTGTATGCAGTATTCACTAAATTAGGTACCAAGTCCCTTTGAGTAACTATATAATACTCAGAGTCACTCAGTACCTGACTAAGTAAACACTATTTCGACGTCTTCGCAAAACCTTTGGTAAAAAAACGTACGTACAAAACATAAATCTAAAACTAGAGATATATACAGTAGCTTTTCTTAAATTCAAAGAGGAAGTTTCTATACTCGTAAATGTTTGTTTTTATATCTTCATTGTTACAAAAAAAGGTGCGCCATAAAAGTCGGCAGGTTTACGATCCTTTTTTTTCTTCAATGACACAATGCCACAAAAAAGATCGTTCTATCGCACTTACTTCTAATTCTCTCTTCTCTTACTTCTAATTTCTTTTAGTTTGTCTTTTATTTTTTATTTTTATTTTTTTTGCTATGTTGGTTTGTCAACATTTTTTATTTCTTCGAACAGCCAAGATAATTTACAGCTCTCTCAAGTCTGCGCGTTTCCGTCTCAAAATCTCCAAGTAAGAGAAGCTACCGTACTTTATTGAAAATATTGATTTTAAGTAATATTTCTTACCTATTGACATTTTTGTAGCAAACCACCTGTGTTGCTTAATATCCGACATTTTGTATCTTGCCGTTGACGAATCCACAAGAATCTTTTTTAGTAACGACAACGATAAATTGTCCAATTTTTTCCATGGTGTAAGAGACATATATTTTCCGTTTTTCCACGCGGTATATTCATGGCACTCTGCCAAGGGTTGATCCCATGGCAGTTCTGTATTTCAGACATGGACCAGTTAAAAACTGAGAAATGTAAGCTAGGAATTAGATATTTCAATAAATTTTACATCAGTAAGCACATTGACTTGTGTATATATATCACAATTCACAAATTATCTACTGATAATTCCAACATTTAAAAACATTACTTAAAACAGTTACGTATGTACAAAAGTGTCATAACGTTAGAAACATAAAAAAATATCTAAACAAGAAACACAGCCTTCTTTCTCTTACATTTTTCAGTTCTCTTGTCTAAAATTTACCTCCAGCTAAAAGAGCTATAAGAATAATTCCACAAGACCATATATCTGCAGGTTCTGCGCAGTAAGGTCTCTCCAACACCTCTGGCGCAACATAAGGTAACGTCCCACACTTTTTTTCCAACAAACGTTCTTTATTCTGCAAACGGTATAGTGTTGCTAATCCAAAATCACTTATCTTTAAATTGTCATTATTATCTAACAGTAAGTTCTCTGGCTTGAGATCTCTGTGTGCAACTCCTCGACTATGTAAATACTCTACACCAGAAATTAATTGTTTAAAATATTTTTGAGCAGCCCATATTGGCATACCAACATCAGGTTCTGCAAAGATCACATGTACAAAATTTATTAATTAGTTTTTATTTCTTCTAAATTCGCTAATATTGTTAAACAAATCTTACCAATTCTGTCAAATAACTCTCCACCTGAAGCGTATTCCAAAAATATATATTCCATGTTGGGCTCACTCCGTTTTCCAAAGTACTGTATAATATTAGGATTCGATAACATACGATGAATAGCAGCCTCTTTGCGCACTGTCTGTCTAGCATCTGGATGTTTTTCTACGTCAATCATTTTCATAGCAACAGCTTCACCAGTAGATCTATTTACAACTAATTTTACCCTAAGAATAATTAAAGACAATTGTAAGACAATTTCTCTCTACATACAAACAATATACATATTTATTTAGTTTTACGATAATTTTTCAGAATCGGCTTCGATCAAAATAAATTTTACTTATTGTTCTTATTTTAGTAGTCGTGACTCAATCGATGTGTGGTTTGAATTATAGATTTCGAAACAATATTTTCGATCGAGATTGTCATTAGTGCGACCATAAGTGTGGCAACAAAGAAAACACGAAACCAAATCGATCAGAATCGATTTCGAAATACATAATAGCTATGTAATTAGTTGTATATAAAACTTTTCTCTTGTGACAAATTATAAACAACAACAAAAAAATAGTAATAAATATTAATCAAACTTTTATGCCAACAGTTTGAGTTTATTAATCAAGATAGATTAATAATTGGATTAACGTCTAAGCACGTGCCCCGAGAACAATGGGATCTTGACGCGATAGCGGCATATTTGCCGAAATCGTCGCAACTTTCGAAATAAATGTTTAAAATTGAACATCATATGAAACACAGAAGGAGACATACTCGCCATAAGCCCCTTCGCCCAGGGTATGTCCCAGAAACCAGCCGTCAACAAACTCCGTCATCTCGGCATGCCTTTCTTTATCTCTGACGCGACCGAGAAATTTTCGGCGACCTTACCACGCTCTCTGAAAACATGATCGCGCGTACGTTTATAACAAGCAGTGAAGAAAATGAGATTTTATAATGCAAATTGAAACGGCAAACAGACCGAGTCACATGTCGCGGTAAAAGAATATACTTACGCACTTGGCAACTTGGCGGCTGTAACGGCCGACGAGATTTCAAAGCACGTGGTTGCCAGCGAGCTCCATGGAGGAGCCGTCGCGTGATCTCAACGAAAGCCGGTACCCGCGAAAACGATCGTAGACAATGCGCGATCTCGCAAATTTACAATGCGCACGTAAAGCGCCGGGATACCGAGCGTAAGAATCAACGATGCGACAAAGCCGATGAAACGAGAAAAATTGCAATTCGATGCATCTCTCGTGCGGCTCTCGAAAATTCACGCGATCACGGAGCACGCGCGAGAGAAGAAGAGACAGGAAAAGAGAATGAGGAAGAGATGGATCAAAATGGATTGACCGTTACCGCTACATATCGGGTCTGTTCTTTTTCTCTGCGTTGGGACTTGCACCAAAAAACCCATATTGGAACTGTGATACGGCGTGTTCGACTTGCATCAGGTTAAAGGTTCCTTTTCATATACGCAGCATGTGTGATTGGTCAATTTCTTGCTTCTGACTTCTGATTTATTAGACCTGATCTACAATACAGTCGTAAGTCGTAAGAAATTGACCAATCACAGATCAATTACAGAGGAATACTCAATTGTGATTGGTGAATTTCTTACGACTTACGACTTACGACTGTATTGTAGAACAGGCCTTACTAATATCTCATTGTAGAAGGCCCTTCAGGCTTCTCTCTGGGTTACGTTCCAAAATCCTACCTTAGTTACTAAAATGCTATATCTTACGTTAGGTTAGGTTACTCTAGGGTGCGTTCAGACAACTCAACAGTTGCAAAACGGTTGAGAGATAATCACTTCTGATTGGATCATACTTTTGGAACCGCAGCAGATTTTGAAGAATAGTCCTATCATAAGTGATGATCTCTCAACCGTTGAGTTGTCTGAACGCACCCATAGTTTTTGGTTACCAAGGTAAGATTTTGGAACGTACCCTTGGTGATACCAGAGAGAAACCTGAGAGCGGCCATCCTAATGTAATTTTTTACGACGGTTTCAGCCGCTGGTTTTAGCCGTATTTCCACAAAAGTGGAACTCAAAGGCCGTTCTCCATGAAACTCAAGTCGCAGGTCTCGTGNCCTGCGACTTGCGTTTAATGTAGAACGGCCTTTGAGTTCCACTTTTGTGGAAATACGGCTAAAACCAGCGGCTGAAACCGTCGTAAAAAATTACTATAGGATGGCCGCTCTCAGGTTTCTCTCTGGTGATACATAAGTGATGTTCTCACAACCGTAGAGTTTTCTGAACGCACCCAACGTTCACCGCATGCGCACAAAGCAGCTGGACATTGCGCGAGAGGCTACTATTATTGGGTACGTTGCGTCATTCTGTCTTTGTTTTACATCTAATGAGGAATAAAGATAGAATGATGCAACAGTGGTCTAGTTTCCACCGAAGCATTAATTCACACCTAATGCGACGTAGAATCAAATTCAAGTCGATGGAAACCTGTCAAATTGTGCTGATTTCACTTCCGCTTCGATCTATAAGTACTCTAATTCCAATGGAAACAGAGCACTAAATTTGATCAGTATCGGAGTGAAACCGAATTGAGGGTTTCGGTGGAAACTAGACCAGTGCTGATAGCGCGCTCCCCGAATGCAGCCATTGTCTGTACAGTAACATTTGGAGTTGAGGTTGGCACTCTACTCTAGCGCGATAGTATCACATATATGCACTGAACTGTATAGGTTATAGTTCAGTGCATATATGACTTTATGTGTACAAATTACACATAAGATACATAAACAGAACCCTAAGGAAGATAAATACTCATACTATGGGTAAAAATGAACACACTATACATTTAATATATATTTTAGTGTCTAATTTCTGTACTTAAATTTAATAGTATTTTCATCATAATATGTGTTATAATTTCTCCACTTTTCTCTCTGTTTTGGATCTTTTAGATCTCCATCTTTAATATCCACTGGTATTAAACCTGAAACATATGCAAAGTAATAAACAATTATTTCCTGAAGTACTTGCATATAAATTACATCTATGGGCACTTATGTACCTGCTTCCTTAGCCATGTTCAACATAATTTTAATTCTCAAGTGTTGTGTACGGCACAGGCCAGATACCTTTCGAGGTAATATTTTGCCATTTAACTGCATAAATTGTTTTAGAATAAGAACATCCTGCAGATCATAGAAAACATCTAAAAAAAATTGTTTTAACAAGATAAAATACTTATATTACTACAGAACGTACAGTATGTTTAACATCAAGTCCTGTTTCGCAAAGTATACACGCATTGCTCTTTGTCTTTAATTGCAGATGTTCCTTTTCGTTAGATATATAAACACCTTCGATAGTTAAAGTATTTCCTTCTTTCTTTTCAATTACTGCAACAAAGATCAAAATAAACAAATTTCATATTTATAATTCCCAAAGTTGTTATTTAACAAGACTTTCTAGTTCCAACTTTACTTTTTAGCACACTGTTTCTGCTGTCATCTTGTTACCTCTCTCGCCATTCTTTTGTAATCTTTCATCTTTACAGTTTACTTTTTGTACGTAAAAAAAAATACATAAGAAAAGTAGATCAAGTAAAAGAAGATCATTTTAAAAATGGAAACTCAACTATAGTATCGTTGGATTTTGTTATTAGTGTTTTTAACTTCTTTGTTAGATCGTGATATTATATAAGATAAAATTATAGCAGCAATTATATGTTAACAATGAGTGTTTTATTTATTTGTGTTTGTTTTCGGCTCCAATAAAGCTTTAGCACACACAGACATAAAAGGAGGTTAGTTTAAAGTAGAATCCGCATATATTCGAGTTGATTAGCATTATACAATAACAAACTCACTTTCTTTTAAACGTGTTGTTGCAGACAACGATATTCCTCGACTAACTTTTGAAAAAATTAAATGTTTCGCTGATTGTTTCACAAATAAACACAAAGCAGACATAGCTGCGTTTTGAAGTTTACTGCCAGTACTGAAAATCTATATTGTATGTAACGTGAAGTATAGATTTTTATTATAGTGGCAGTGAATATATATCGGAACGCAGCTCGTGTTTGACGGATGTCGTCTGCTGTGTTCAGCATCAGTTATACATCGCGTCTCTTTCAAAAATTTAATTATACAATAATAAATATAAATTAGAAAATTAAAACTAATTAAATTAATGATAAACAAGGTAAAACATTTATAGATATAAAAACATTATAGTTACATTGTAGAAGATTTATCAAATTTTTTGTCAAATTTTGCAAACGGACCTTAATGTATCTAGTGAATTTTATTTTCAAATAGTTGACTTTGCGTACGTTGAAACGTTTCCCTAACTTCAGTGTGTTTGCTCTTCCAATGATAAGATATCGTAGTAAAGAATTTTGTGCCAAGTCAGATCCCGTAGAACATGTTTAGGTATGAATTTATTTAGTAATATTTGTCATACAAGAACTGTTCTACATGCGAACGCTAAGAGAGAAAAAGTGAAATCCAAGAAAGTATTCGTACGCACACACAAGCGACTAAGTTGACCACGCGACGCAGGATTACTTGAATGTTGAAACACTAGTCTAGAAATTTCTGATTACAAGACAAATTTTTCACAGAACAGAGACACAAAATTGCAGTGAGAGAATAATAAAGCTTCTGAGCAAATCTGTAAAAGTCTGTTATGTGTTTATACGTATATATATTTATTTAAAAAGAAAGTGTATAAACATAAATACAACATGGCTAAAGTACCAATTCGAAAACCAAAACGAGCTACTCTGCTCACTAAGAGATCAGTGTGTTTGGGAAAAAAGTTCAGAGAGAAATCACACAAGCTATGTAAGAAGATTTAAATTCATCAGCTGTCTACTTTGTTGTTTTTTTTTTTTTTTGTTTACAGATTGTTTTTGATCTGTGAATATATTATCTTAATTGAAATTGCTTCTTTTTTTAGTATATGAGAATGTGAAAAAGAACAACAGCTATCTTGCTAAGGCTCTTTCACACGAGAAGCAGAACAATCAGAATTTGTTTAAACAGAATCTTAGTTTATTTGCCGAGATTCAAAATTTGAACTTAACATGCACCAAACAAACTGTAAGCCTGTTTGTATCAACAATAGAAAAAATTAGATTTACAGAAAAATACAATTTGTATAAATTTATAGTTATTGTCTGTTTCAGAGTATAATTACTAGTATTCAAAATAATGCAAAAGAAATGCTCAAAATGTTGGTTACTATGTCCAGTTTTTTAACCAATACTCTTACTATGTGTCAAGAGTTTGTTACCTCTAATAATAATGCGAGGTTGTCATCTGTTTCAACAGGAAGTGAGATATATTTGCAAGAATTTAAAATGTGAACAAGGTTTTGTTTTATCATGATTGATTTATACATGTGTAAATATATTAATATTTTGTAGGAAAAGAATCGTCAAAAAAATCACCAAAATCACCAGCCAAAGGAGTGGTGAAACCTATGGTGAGTGGGCACACCATTACAAAACCCACAATTAATTTGAGTCGAATTAATACAGAAAATATTACTAACATATCAAGGCTGAGTATCGTACAAGAAGTACTTACACCTGAAAGAAATGAGGAAAATGAGAATAGATCATCAATCACTACACCTTTTGCTACTTCACCACTTAGATATGTATGTATATATGTACATATACACATGAAATTGTTTTGTGTATGTATAAAGTAAAAAAAAAACATTCTTTGCAAGTAACATGTAATTACAGGAAAATAATCGTAGAATGCCGGAAAGAATGAGAATTTCTTCGCCCAGAGTTAGTGGTATGACTAATATTACATTTTATTTACATGTTACATTCATTTACATATATACATGTTTATGAGTAAAAATTGCAATAATTTAATCTATTTAATTATTAATTAACATTTTAGATGCAGAAACGGTAAATAATGAGCAAAGAAAACAAAAGAGAAGTCGCCATTCAAGAAGAATGGGATCTTACACTCGATTGGAATCGGAAAGATGGTCCGTTGATGAAACTCCAAGACATAGCAGGGATCGTATAAGTATAGGTAGTCCTAGAGTCAAACTCAGAGATGTTTCAAAATTACTACAAGATTCGCGAACAATTAACATTAGAAGAGTAAGTGTGTTTTACACAAATACTTAAATTTTGAACGATCTGTACAATTTGTATATTTATATATTTGTCTTAAATTGTAAATTTGATGGCTATTGTTTTCGCAGTTAATTGGCAGCAGAATTGATGACGTTGAAATACAGGAGAGCAGCAATGACGTATCTCAAGATACGTTAGAGAGAAATGTGATAACAGAGACAGAAATGTCCGTTAATGTAAATGAAGAAAATGAATCGTATCTACAAACACCGAAGACGGATTCCGATGCAAAAACACGCAAAGTCTCTGAAAAAGAAGCCTTCAACGAAACTTTATACACAGCAGGCAGTTCGAGAAAGAATAATAGTAGAGATTGGGAGGATGATCCACTGGAAGGTCCAAGTTGGCTGTTTAGTAACACTTTAAACATGCCGTCGCCGGATAACGAGCCGGAAGAGTTGGATCGTTCGCATAATTTTGATGTCAATAATAATTCTGAAATAGCATATGCTGAATCGAGCGATACAGATAGCATAGAAGATCAGTCAAGAAATTCGGTCGAATCCGTGAACGTATCTAATACGTCATCGACAGGAAGTGTAAATGCATCTGTTATTAATCATGCTGGATGTGAATCCTCTTCGATGGATGACAATAATACGGACAATAATATTTGCGAAACAATGTCAACCATATTTGATCGTGAAAGAGTAAATGACGCGCATGACAGCACGAGTTTCGAGAGCTTTATTACATATAGAAGAGGTCATTCCGAAGTTGTAGAAGAAGAAGAAGATGATTTTACGTTAATGTTGACATGTCCGTCGCCACAAAACTTTGCGCTCATCAGCGATCTACAACTACCTGACGAGGATAACGTGACAGATTCCGCTAGAGAGAATGGTATCGATAACGCATCATTGATGAATATTCCGTCTGTACTGAATGAAACTGAACACGCTCAAATAAAACAGCCGTTAATTCTAGTCAATAATGATGAGATAACGTCTAACAAGAAGAAGCAGCAAATAAAAAATAATAAGAATAAAAAATCGAAAACATCGAAAGTGAAAGATGAAACTGATCAGAGCGAAAATGGGCCGAGACTTACGAAAAAGGCGAAGCAGAAAATCAGTTTGGAAAGCAATCGGGATCCGAGCGCGGCAAAAGTTGTTTTGGAGAAACTTAATGAGTCTCATATTAAACCGAGAGTATCGTCAGACGACGATATGGAATTTAGAAGAATCAATGATTACACGTACGTATAATTGCAAATTACTATTAATGTCATTATATAAAAACATTTTGTACGTTCTGGATTACATGTTGTCTTGTGACATCTTGAATTTATAGAACAGATATGGATAATCACGGGGACAGTCAATCATTAGATTCGGAAAACCAACGTCCCAAACGAAGAAACACGCCAATAACTTTTAAAGAACCCAGTCTCAGAAAGTAAGTATCGAAATAAATTCTATTTTAGATAACTATTAAGTAAAATCGTTATCTCTATAGCGAGATTTAATTTAATTCGACATCCGAATGTTGTATGGTTTTTTTAGAAAACTGAGACGAGACTAAGCCGAACAAGGATAATGTGAAAGTCAACTTGAAGGAAAAGGGAAAAAAAACTAAAAATTTATATAGAAAATTGGAAAAAACCAAACATAAAAGTGAAAAAAGTATGTTACTACTTGCATTAATATTGAAAAAAAAAAAAAAAAAAAAAAAAAAAAAAAAAATAATAATTCCAATTAAGTAGTACACATTTCTACTAATTGATTGAAAAGTGTTATTACTGAATATAATTTTTTAACTTTGTGACTATAATAACTTTTAACAAACTGTTAATATAAATAGGTTTGTAATATACGCACGCGGGTGTTATTTGAATAGTTAGGTTAGGTTAGGTATAAATATTAAGATTATTTTTATCTGGTAAGTGATAATTTTAAAGTGCTTTTATGATGAAATCCTCAATCGTCTCGTACATACAAGGATGATCAGTTAGACATTCCTGATGAGCTACTTCCATTGGCATTTTACATGTATAATATTGCTCGACTGAGACAGATTAGAGTGATAAACCCGCTTCAGTAAAACACGCTTATACTATTATTATCTTTCCCTGTCGCACATGGACATGTGCGAATCTCGTTCACATACCATCTTCCTCCTAGATATAAGGTGATATTGCTTTGTATATTCTTTTGTATATTATTGGAATTATTTTAATAAATATAGAGCCAGAGAGTGGAATTATGTGCACGGCTATTTTCTCAGATTTGTGCAAGCTATTTTATGTATTTCTTCAATTTACTATATCCAGAATCATTAAGTATTTTGCGTTATTTTTTGATATTTTTTTATTTATATTCGGAATTACACATTTCCATGATGATAACGCACAAAAAATCTAAAACTAAAGAAAATTAAGCAAAATATTTAATGATTCTTGATCTAATAAGATGAAGACTCATATAAATATAATACGACTTTTTTCATTGCTACGCTATTCTTTGCTCAGAATGAGACTGTCGAATAGAAGTGCGTTTAAATAGTTGATTTTTTGCGTTTCATAATGTGTGTATACAATTGTAATAATTCACAATTATATATTTATACAGTGAATTATATGTGTATGTATGTATATATGTATATAAAAAATTATATATATA
>NW_018020705.1:285034-357651 GCF_002006095.1 Pseudomyrmex gracilis
AATATTCCGTGTTTTTATTTCAATAAAAATGTATTTAAAAATCTATATATATTTTATATTTTATAAAAATTTACATATTTTTATATTCAAAAAGGATTGTTGACGGTACTTCTGTTATTCTTTGATGTTACCGACAACCGATTATTGCGCCTGCGAATATATTTACATACAGATATTTTTTTTTTTTTATCAACAACATATTATGTCATATATATGGCACGTGATAATACAAATCGAAATAATATATGTATCGCAAGAATCTGCGCTAAGACTTAGATGACTGTCAAGAACGATATGTGTGATATGTGTGTTTTGTGATATACATATACATGTCTATATAATAAATAAACTACATTATACATGTACCATATATGTAACTAATAAATAAACCACTGTACATACAACAAATTTAACATTTTTGTCTTGCTTCTTCATCTTAAAAAGATCATTTTTTTCAGATTGACGATGCGCTTAATTCAAATCTGATTTCAGGATTCCGTTATCATGTCATTAAAAAATACTATTATCATTAAAAATACGACTATTTGAGCAATAATCTCTTGTTTATTACAAACATTCCACATTACGGTTACAGTACATTACATCTTATCTATCTATATCTATATGCGTCTTTCTGGATTCATAGAAAAAGGTTGCTATTTTCAAAAAATCTTCGTTGTTCAGTAACAAAAGAATACAAAACAGTGAAAAATTATTATAATGTAGTCGGCAGCATAAATGTTTTTTAGAATATGAAATAATGTCTTTCATTGTTAAAGATATTAATGCAACTTTATGTGTTTAGGCATTTACGCAGCTGACTGTATGTATGTACACACAATATCGTATTCGATCAATCGATGAGTTAAAAAACTCGCTCATATATATAAAAAAAACGTATATTACGAAGCGCGCGAGATTTGAAAGAGCGGCAACGCGCGAAATTACTAAGTGCGAGGTGAAACTGTTCTACTCGACTCGCGAAATGATTGATCGCCGTCGGAAACGGCCGGCAGTTTTCGTGCGCAAATAAAAAGGCTTGGCCTCCGCGTACTCTCGAGTAGTATTGTGTATGTAATGGATTTAACCTTCCGCGCGCGTTCCTACGCGAGAGCGCGAACCAAGCGCGCGCGGGGGCGGAAATTAATTATGTTTGTTTAATTTCGAGATGAAAAGAGCGGTTGTTTGTGTATGACGCTGCCTTGCCTATGCGGCGTCTCTACTTTAATTCGAGAGAAAAAGTGTAACAAGAAAGAGAGAGAGAGAGAGCGAGAATCCATCACAAGCAAAGTTAATTATACATATTTTATATTTTAATTACTATAATTACTCCGGTTGAACCAAAACTTTTATCCCCAACAGAAATGTTTAATTATGTACATCTTTATCCTCTTATATTCTACATTGTTTTGTATACAGATACATATGTACGTGTGTATTTCACACTTGAGCTATTCAGGTTGTTCGAATAAAACAAGTTTGTGTCGAAAAATGAAAACGCGATTGCATCTACACATACACACACACACACACACACACACACACACACACACACACACACACACACACACACACACACGTTCGACTTCGAAGCTGCTCGTTAAAAACGTAACGCGATCCATCGCGGAAGGATATTCGCGACATGATCAATCGTTACATCATACCAATGCAACATGAACCATAGATCGTTATGCCTGCACTCGCATGTTTCGCCTGATATCGACGGCGTGTCATCAGTCACGTTGCAACATAGTGTGTATGTTTGTTGCTCTCCGCCGATTACCGGATATCAATTCTCCGTGCTCGCATTTCCCTGCGTGTGCCGGAAAATATAATGCGAAACTCGAAGTATCATCATTAACGACGCAGTATATACAGAGTCAGAGTGTTATTCGAGTTGTTGCCCATTTTGAAAACTAAGCGATTTGTTCTCCGATAAGAGAGAATATTTGTTTCACGCGCATTTTCGTGTATTGATAAATTACCACGAATATATTATTTTATCAAATGATAAAATAATATATATTAGTCGTAAAAAACATGTTGAGTAATTGCAACATCGTGTAAGTAAAATAGTGTAACACAAAACACTACGAGATTGTGAAATTTAACATTTGCGCATTCTTGTTTTGTAAAAGAGTTTGTACACAATTGTAAACAATTGTTGCGCAAATTCCTCATTTCCATTTCTCTTCATTAGCATTCTTACGACAAATAGCTAGAGTAAATTGTTGATTTATCACGCAGTCAATACACGAGGCTTGTTCAGTGAAGACTATTAACCGAGAATGATAATGACAGGAGGCTTCGATCGCAATGAAAGTCGTTCAGTGCATCGCAGACAATTGCATAAGATGCAGACAACAATTACGAGCGCAAGTAATGTGGCGAGCGGCATATGATAGCGTCGAATACAATTGAGATCAGTGCTTACCGATATGCTTTTTATGCAATTCGGTATTGTCATTAACGTGACAAGCGGAGTAATCAAATACTAATTCACGCTCGAAGTCGCTAATAGAGAAAAAAAAAATGTTCCTTCTCTCGAAAAACGTATTCTTTTTCAGGAAATAAGTTTGACACTCCATCATTAATTCTATCTTTCGGTCGAATATTTGTAATACAACTGAAATTTTAAATTTATGCACACAATTTGATTATATTAATATAAAACAACCTGTCATCTCAATTGCAATTATTATATTTTTAAGCAAACCTATTTCTCTTAGGCCTGGTTTATGCCGGCAAATAAGGCCTTGTTTTGGTCTTGTTTGTGCGGGTAATAACTGTTAATTTATGCCGGAATTGGTACAGTTCAACTATAGGATTTCAATGCTTCTGTTATATTCTGTTATGCTTATGTTAATAAACAGAAATATTAAAATCTTAGGCCCGCATAAACCAGGCCTTACTTCTATACTTGCATGTAAAATTTAATATACACAACATATATATGTATTCTGTATTTTTAAATATTTGCTTGTTTTTCACGAAACCGAAAACTTTGGCACCAAACACGTACAAGAACTTACATAGAGCTGTTAGACAAGTTGCCCTCTCCAAGTGAGGTACATGCCAAAGAGAAACGGCGATAGATCTGCAGCCGCGTGGAAGCGGGATAACGAGCTTGAAACGTCGTTTTCACCGTTCGCAAAAATTCATAATCGTTGTATCGAAAAGAATGTATCAGCGCGAAAAATCGATGTTATCCGATAGCGCGTCCGTGTTGCAGATCGCGCGAAAAGGATTTTATGACATTCTTGACGTTTCGTGACAGTTCAAATGACAACGCTGCTCGGACGATTTCCCGATGGGAACGCACCTTTATCACTTGCTACCAGCGTGCAACCGCCTCCTCCTACGTCGCGGACGTCCGGCGATGCGCGTGCGCCGCCGATTTCCTAGTAGCGCCGATCGGTCGGCCAATCGCGCTAACCGTGGCACGCCATCGTTGGCCAATCCTCGCTCCCGTGAATGACGACATTGCTATTTTCAGCCGACGTGACTCACGGGATATAAGCGAGTAGGGTTTAGCTGGGTGTTCACAAGTTGTCGGGCTATCGTGGTGCGCAGAGACTTCGCGTTCATTCGCGCGACGTATCTCACTTCGTTCCGCAATCACGAGACGGACGGGGCACATGGTACATACCGCCGACTGTCCGTCGTGAGTCATTGTTGTGTTGACAATTGACGAAGCAGGCAAGCGAACAGTCAGTCAAGAGCTACCGGCGCTGGCGGGTTACCGCCGAGTTTTAATATTCAACGTCGCGCAACGACGGGGACTTCTGCGCCGATCGCAGGGGTCTCGCAGCGGGTATTATATTATATCATAAAGTGTCGTTGGCGCGGCTTGTGCGCGATTACACGGAGTGTCGCGAAAACGTGTCTGTGCAATAAAAAAAAAGACAAAATCAAGAAAGACAGTCGGTGCGGGTGAATTTTTTTGTGTGCAGAGTGCGCGCGGTTATATAATCGCAGCGCGAAGCAAAGCAAATTTGTATATACGTTGACGTGGACGGAAAGAAAGATAGAGAAAGAGAGGAAGAGAGAGAGAGAGAAGGAGAAGAAAACGAGAACGCGCGTCGCAATAAGTCAACGTGTGGCTAGATTTATAATTGTGTAAAAAAAGACTTGTTTATAAGCGCGGAAACTCCGAAGAAAAGTATTTCGCTTCAGGAGGGGAGACTACTGCTTTCCTATCCGGAGGCGAGATAGAACGTAGAGTTTTTGTACTCAACGAGATAGAACTCTCGGCATTCTATCGAGAGGGTTAATCAGTTTGGCGGCATCGATGGTGCGCGGTCTGACGATGGAACAGACGTTCTACGAAGACCCGAGCGTCTACGGCACGATAAACAGTCGCGAGAACAGCATGGGCCAACTCAAGCGGAATCTCACGCTCGACCTGAACGGTTGCCAGCGACAGGGCCCGCAGGCGAAGAGGCCGCGGTTGGGCCCGTTGCCGCAGACCACGCTCAACAATGTCACGCCAATTCTGCCGTCGCCCGATCTTGGTATGCTTAAGCTCAACACACCGGAACTGGAAAAGTTGTTCTTGGCGTCGCAGCATGACGGTCTGGTCAGCAATCTTACGACACCAACCCAGATTCTGTTCCCCAAAACGGTCCCTACCGAGGCGCAAGAGCTCTTCACCCGCGGATTCGTCGAAGCGCTCAACGAACTCCATCACTCCGACAGCTCGCAGGAACCGGGCAGCATTCACGGCGCGACCTATACCACACTAGAACCGCCCGGTAGTGTGCAAAGTACAGAATCCACTCTGAGTAACCCCGCGCTAATTCAGGTTAAAGACGAGCCGCACACGGTGTCGAGCACACCGCCTATGTCGCCAATCGACATGGAGAACCAGGAGAAGATCAAACTCGAGAGGAAACGGCAGAGAAACCGCGTGGCCGCGTCCAAGTGCCGACGGCGCAAGCTCGAGCGTATCTCCAGGCTGGAGGACAAGGTCAAGCTGCTCAAGGGCGAGAACAACGAGCTCAGCAGCGTAGTGCATAAACTCAAGGAGCACGTGTGTCGGCTCAAGGAACAGGTTATGGATCACGTGCAGTCCGGTTGTCACATCATGCCCGTCACCGGTCAGTTCTAAACGGTCCCTCTGTAACCGCTTCCCCTTTTTCTTTCTCGCCCGCAAAGATTAAACCCTCGAGCGAAGAGTTTCGTCATCTTCTTGCCTTCTCTCGCGTAGCTCCCGCGAAAGAACGAACACCTCGGACTTAGTCCGATAGTCGATAGTCGTTCTCATTGATTTGGATCATTCCGAGAGGAAGAAGCTTTGCTACGTGGACTTTTATTCTTTCGCATTTGAAAATGTTCTTGATGTACCTCGGGTTGGAGTAAATCTTTAGACTGATACGAAATAAGAAGCCGGACACTTCTAAAGAGAAACAAAAAATTGAAGTTGGAAACACGAGAGGTAGTATTTTCAAGAAAGTGTCTCCGTCGCCATTCTGGAAAAGAAGTTTACGAGAAGAAAGAAGAGTGGGAAAAAAGAAATCCACACAGCCGATCATCCACATCATGTTGACATGATTGTCTCTCTCTCGGTTCTTTTGTGTTACAACTGGGAGGAGGCGACCGCGCACCACGACGGTAGGAGTAAAGCAGGCGGAGCAGGAAGAGAAGAGAAGGTGGTAGTCGAGGTTGTGAGAAGGAGGAAGGAGTGCCTTCGCATAAAATGTAAAGAATGGTCGGGAGAGTTGCGAGCGTGAGCAACTCTCTGGCGTATATATGCGAGAGACTTTACACGCATGAGCACACGCTTTTGACGACGAGCGAATGCACGCGCGTGTGCCGCGAACGAATGTGTGAAAGAATGAATGTGAGAAAAAGAAAAATGTGATGTGTATGCGTATGTGTCGCGTGAAAGAGAAAAAAAGATAGAGATAAAGAGAGAGAGAGAGAGAGATAGAGAAAGAGAAAGAGGGAGATAGCACGAGGTAGCACGAGAGGGGAGAATATCGCGACAGCCATTTTGGAGAACGCGAAGCCGGCGGGAGATTCGAATCTTGCCGGTGACTGAAGCTTTTCTTGCATCTCCTGTTCTATTTTCTGCCGTTATATTCGGGAAGTGATCTTCGTTGAGCGATCTTTTTCTTCACGACACTCGTTTCTTGTATTTCGGAAGAATTTTTCGACTAATTGTAATTTCTTGTATTGACGAATTTTGGAAAGTTGCATTATAAAAAAAACAAATCTTTTCTTACTTACCTTGGCTTTGGAACGGCAACGCTGATTTTCTTCTCTAATTTTGATTGTACATTGTGATACGAGATGTTCGCACTGCGAGTGACGAAAGCGTGTTTTTTCTCGAAAAAAAAAAAACAAAAAAAAACAAAAAAAAAAATTCCGGTGTGTGCGAGGTAGTTTCTGTGCTCCCCGAGATTTGAATTACAATAGTAAACGTCTCGTGCGGAAGTTGCGAGAAGTATTGTAATTTGTACCAATTGTCGCGAATATCGGCGACGTCGATCGCGTTTTGTTGTCGCTCTCTTTTTGACTCGAACGATGGTACACTGATGTGTATTTTGCGAATTAATCAAAATAAAAAAAAGAGATGAATTACTTTTTTAAAAATATGAATTATATACATATACGCTCTGAGAGAATCGCGCGACGAACTAAACACACACTTTGTGATAAGCACAATCAAACCCTGAGATCATGTTTGCCTTGTACCGAATGCACTTTCGTGAGCATCGAGAAACTCGAGCATTCCGCTAGTTTTTGGAAACTTCTAGACTTTGGTGCATAAAAATTGACAAATTACTTCTAAGGAGTATACGGTGCTGTATTATAACCGCGCGAAAAAAAAAACCTGCATTAGAGGCCAGTTTGTTGTAATGACACATAATTCTGGTGTAACCAAATCCCTTTCGCGAAAGGATCGAAGACGGCAATTGCGTTCACTTAAACGTGAGTTTTAGTTTTTTTTTTTTAAGTGTTGTACATGTTATATCGCGTTTTTTAAAAATAAAATATTATTCTTTCTTTGTGTTGAGAAAATATGATAATTTAAGGAAATATTAATTTTTATGTTTCTAACTAAAAGTTTTTTTAATACGAATATAATTTGTTTATTAAACGATAATTTTGTTTATCAGCAACGTAAAACTTTGGAACTGTTAAATTTATAAAAATATATACAAGTTTTTGACTCTTGCACACATTGTGTGAAAATTGCCTTGATGTTCTTTTAACGCGTATTTTGATTGATTGATTTGATACAAAACATAGTATATATATACATATATATATATATATTACTGTTAATAAATGTTTTTTTTTTTGGAAAATATATCGCCAGAAAACGTGCGTTATTACGACCACATAAGCCTCGCCCGTGCATGCGATTAACGTCATGCGATCCTTCGATATTTTTCCGATGTGTGCCTCGTCGTCGTTTTGCCAGCAACGCGCGCGTTGATTGGATGTATCGAAGTGGCCTCGTTTTTTGAAAAGAACTAGCGCTACAAAGGCTGTACAAATAGAATAAATGTTCGGGAGAGCAGCCGTTTGTGCTGAACTTGTCGAAGAAATCGTCGTCCCGGGCAAAGAGGATAGACGCGGTGTACGCTTGCGGAAAAGGACGATCCTTGTAACTTGTGCAGATAAATCGAATTATGCGTGATTATTAATGGACAATACACCACATACGACCGTGATATTCGCGCGTAATTACACGACCAATCAATCACGCTTGTCACTATCACACAGCGCACGTGGAAGAATTCTGACAATTCGTTCTTGAAAGAACGATGATTTGAATCCTGGCTCAAAAAGTTCAAATTGCGAAAATAAAGCGTGTAAAAATTTTCTTAAAAATGTTATTGTATCTACGTATTTTTTTTTTTTTTTTTTTTAATCGTAATACACTACGCGTAAGTTTTGACGGTAATTGTTTGACTTTTTGAAGCAAGTACACAAGTTTATCTTCCATTTCTATCTTCGAAGAGCACGCACGTGCTTGAGAAATCTGTATCAGTTGTTTTTCTCGAAAAATGAAAATTCTCAAGGGGTTCGTCCGTGTACATCGCGCGATTAAGTACACCGCGTATCGTCCTCGTGACTCTTCGGAAAAATTCCCGAATATATTTTCCTTAGTTCTTAAGCCGGAGACGATCAGCCAGTCACGTTCTCCTTGGTTTCACGTGCGACGTTCCACGTGCGAACGTCGGACGGAACTCCATTTCGTCATATGTGCATCTAGTCTTGTCCAATATGCCCTTATAACTTGCGCGCGATGATCGCTTACCATGTTACACATACATACACACAGTCCGAATTACACGTACATACATTGTACACACACCACCGAGGTGTGACCCTCGCGACGCGACTTAGCGACGTCGGTTTGTCGCAACATTAATCATTTACATTGCTTGAGAGAGAAAAAACAAATACATTTTTTATTACATTGAACATATAGTATATACACTCACACACATTATTTGCTACTATTGTATTTTCATACCTTTGTAACGTGTATACGCGAGACATTTATATATGATAATTTTAATGCGAAGATTTGTAGGCTTAATATCTCGAAGATTCTCGCTGTGTGCAAGTTATCGTTATCGCGACAGTTCGATATCGGCAATAAAGTAAACTTCCCGCCTCTTCATAGCTGAAGTTAGTCCAGCTTAATCTTTCTGTTTGGTTCTTCATAAGAGCTATCTACAGGTATTTTTAGCATATTTTTCCGCCGAGCCGAGGTATCTTTTCTCCGAAGCGCATCTCAAAACTTGAAGAATGTCTTAGATAAGACAAATGTGTACCGAACAGAAAGATCAACGCTGGACAGGTTGAAGTGGGAAGCGAGCAATAACGAAGCAATCTTACCTCCGTTTTATCTACTAAGAAGCGAACATACGAGATAGATCGTGCGATCACGAAGAAAAATACTTAACGAGCAGAGAAAATAAACTCGCGAATATCCGCTTTTTATCGCTCATGTTGCATAATTATTCGATTTTTCCAAGTTTTTTTCTCCGAAAGATCGTCAGAACAGCGTGTAATATTTTAACAAATAAATATAATTGCTATAGAAAATACATTCAGAATAAATAGTATATATTGTATAACATATGTATATTATGTATATAAGATAATTTCTGATTCTATTCTTCTTACTTTATTTTTTTTTTTAAATAAAAAAGTAAGTTAAACCTTCAAAATTTGGTGGTTCGATAGAATAGCCATTCGTGTATTTTTCTTCGTGCGGATGTTGCGTAATACACATATTAACCTATCGGGTATAGTGAGCCACTCCTATGTATATCGATTTATCACTCTCGTATCTTCGACACATTAGGGACCCGTTGCACAATAATTTACAAGTTAATAATATTAGTACGAGAACTTGCAACTTCTACACAATTGCGTTCTTCTCTAATTGCACAGGTTTTTTTATACTACGATTGTTTTTTATGCCAATTCATATGTAGATGTATCCATAGAAATAAGATACACCAACAAATTTATGATAATTTATGATTTATGCTTATATTAAAATAACTTGTACTTTTTACTAATAATATTATTAATAGAATTGTGCAACAGGCCCTGGATGGGAAAATTTATGTTTCTGAAAATACATTGTTTTGGGCAATCACCATTTTGAGGTGGGCGACTACAAGCGAGCGATATTTCTAAATAACCCAAAAATAGATAAAAACTCTTTGATATATGACTCGCAATTTGAAACAATTTTTGAATGCGACAATGGAGCTTCAATCAAATTAATTAGACGCGCTAACATACGATAGGCAAACTCGACCTTCTTCGCGGCGAAGATCACAATCGATCTTTTACACTTTCAGACTCACGTTTTTTTTTTTTTTTTTTTTTTTTTTTATTATTATCGAGACCGAGAAGGAAGATGTCGGAAAGATATGCGGAAACTTACTGCGGTATCCGCTTAACTTTTGCCTTGTTCTCTGTCTCTGTACTTTTTTTTAAATTAACACATAACTCAAGAATGTTAAGAATATTTATTTCTTAAGATTGTATAAAAACTCTCTTCGATGCTCGCAAAAAATCAAGTTGGGAAATCATTTGACATTGCGGAGGCACAAATAATCTGACGTTACGAACTTCACGAGACAATTTTAAGATTTATTTTTAATTTATTATTATTATTTAAAAAAAAATAAAAAAAAATAAAAAAAAATTGGATTATTCGATTTTTTGCGAGTAACGGTGGATTATAAACGCGCGCTGTTTCTCTCGCTTGGATTTACGCTCTTTGTATTTATCGCGATGACGCGCGATTGAAAAGCGCGATCGTCGCCTCGTACTCCCGATCCCAGAATCTCGACAGGATTTCACGGAAATGCGAATTTTTGTTATAAATCAACACGAACGGGAATGCGAATGGCAGGCTCGCGAAACATCGAACAACCGTTCGACGTTCACACTCAAACACACATACACACACACTCACACACACACGGCGTGCCTTTTTCTTTCGAGTTTGATCGAGTTGCGAGCGACATTTTTGTTTTTGAAGGGCATGCGTCTTTTTCCGGGCGTTAACGGGTGAGAAGAGCGGTGGCGCGAAATGTATGAAAGTAAGTAAAACCACATGTGATTTAGTCAGTAAGCGAAAAAACCCCCATTAGAGTATAATATCGCGTAACGGGGTGTTGTACGATGGTTAAACGACGCCCGAAAAAGAGATAAAAAAAAAAAAAAAAACCACACACGCGCGCGCGCTGTAGAGTTACAGTAAGTATACATTATACATTGAGAGTAAATATATTGCTATATATATATAAAATGTAATAATATTATATATACATATATATGTTATATATTGTCTACCGACAGAGCGAAATCTTTTTTTACGAATAATTTTATTTTTGAATGAAATATGACGAAAATAAAATTTCAATATATCAAATGTATATGTAATTTGTGTTGTGTATATATAGAGCTTTTCCTCTCCCTTGCATCGGTTCAGTTTTGATGATAATGCTTGTGTAATTTTCCGCGCAAATTCTTCTCGAAATACATTTAAAAATTAAACATTAAACAATATCACATTTATTTACTTGTGATAAAATATTGTGTTAACTTTGCAGAAATTGCGATAATTTTTCGTTGGAAATTGTGATAATGTTTTGCTGTTTAAAAAAGCAAGAGAAAAACAATAGAGATCGATGCGCGAGCGAGAGAGAACGAAGCTATGAATTCCAGCCGAGTTACATCCCTCTCTTTTCTCGCTTGCGTTAATTATCGCAATTGACTAATTGGCTCAATTGGGAAAGTTCTCGGTATAAATTAAAATCGGCGAGCACACATAATTTTAAAAGCGCTCCAGTCATTGGAACGACCTTTCATTCTGAGAATCTCTTTTTAATGAGCGCTAATCCGGGCTTCAGTTTTCTTGATTAAAGCGCTGGCTCAAATTAACGACAAAACAAAAATGCTAATTGAGGAAATCATTAGTAGGCATTGTGATAGTTCGATTATGTTTTCCGAACAAATTCACGTTAGACATGAAAGTGGCAGAAAATACGGATTATGTTTGTTAGAATTAAAATTGTCACGGAGAGGAACGCTACATCTTCCACGGGGAGAATTATTTGTCCTTATCTACAATAACATCTCTGGATTCTGCGATCCAAGAGAGAGAACACGTGTGTGCTGAAGACGATCGCGCGATTATCGCGCTTAAAGATTACGGTCGACTCGCTCGGCCATTAATAATTCGCGATAATTTTAGTCAGAAGGACATTCAGCGAACGTGTGAAACAAAGCCGGCTAGCTTCTCAAATCTGCAAGGTTTCACGAAAGCTTCCATCGGAGGAAAGGTAACGATCGCGTAAGTAGGAAGCGTTCATTCACGGTCGCGAATGAGTCGATAAAAGCAGTCTTAAAGTCTATCAAGCTCGGAATGTGCATAATCGCCGATTAAAATGACGACACGTGCTTATATGCACAACTTGTAAGATAATCATCGAAGTAAAGAAAAAAATACGCACGCACAGAGGAAAGAGTATGTGTGTGTTTGTAAAAACCTTAAAATATACAAAAGCAAAAAAACAGAGAATTCAAAATGTTCATTCTGTGTTTTGTTGTTCAGCTCCAGAACCAGGTCATTCCGAGCTACTTGTACACAATGTACGTACACGCATATCTTTGTATTATCAGTTACAGATACAAATAGTGCACGTTTTTTTCTAATAATCACTTTTGTTTCGTTTTACGCGGTCTAAACAGAAGATAAAACCTTCGGAGGACATTTAGACTCTCTCGCGTGCGCGCGTTGGAAAATACATCGTCACGTTATCAACATTGTTATCGCGGTCGTTATCGTTGCGCGCTTTGGTGCGTTTAGTTATTGAATTGCGTCTTATCGTAACGAGGAAAAGCAAACAGAATTATTCCGTTTGATTTACCTTTTTCATTACTTGCAATTTTTACGAATTGGCAGAGAGAGACGCGACTCCAATTATATCGGAGCACATTTTTAAATAAACAATTATCAAGTAGCGAAACTTCTGAAAATTCTAGAAAATATATATTGGAATAAAAAAATTTTACAAACAGTACATGGATAACTTTTGAAGAAGCATTGAGAATCCACGCGTTCGGCTCGTGTAATGGATGTAGTTTTCCAGATCATCTCTCTGCTCGAATCGATTTCGAGTTAAATTCCGCGTGGTTGCAAGAATCGCTGTGAATGATTACGCTGACCGGATTGTGGAAAATGCACGTGTAACTCTTGCACAGTACGCAAGTAAGAGTTTAGAACCTTGGTGCCACGTTAGGGACGATCGCAGTCGAGTGTTTCTGTGTTCTTTTCTTTCTTTTCTTCCTCCGTTGCTTCCATTTACCTTGGCTTCGGTGGAATGCAAGAGATAAGTGGACGCGTACGCGCGAACGAGACGACAGGAGGTTGATTTTAGTCGAAGAAAAACATTTGTAATATACTGCATATATAAACCGATAATGTGTGTTGCTTATTATTGAATCAGTAGCAGCTTTTGTTTTCTTTGTGTGTGTGTGTGTGTGTGCGCGCGCGCTACGTTATTTATCATTAACTCTCAGAATTAGATATCGAAAAGATTATGTGATATCGCAGAGATTTCAGATCTCTTTTACCAAATTTTCCAAAAAAAAATTAAAATGTTTATTATTTAGTTTTTTATATGTTTCGTAAGATGCATGAATTAGCTGATAATATAAATATATCAAGCTGTATTAGCTTACAATATACAATTAATTAAGAAAAATTGTGTAAAAATGTCCAATATCAACATCCTTGAAGAATATCATAAAAATACGCGCGCGAAATAACGCGAGATAAACATTTTAATCGTATCGTACTAAATCAAACGTGCGTTTTATTTTCGCTAAATCGCCAACTGTATTTCGTAAACGACCTTCGAACGTAAAGTTTGATTATTAAAGTTTGATTAATCACGCAATTATATACCTATATTGAATTTATATACACTCGGAGAAATGTCAGAGGCATTATCTTTCGAAAACACGAAGTCAACGAGTTATTTGTGTACGCAAGAAAAATTCTTTAGAACGTCTTCCGATGAATAATTGACGAGAAACAGCCGATCATTATCATTCGATGATCGATGCTTCGAGAATTGCACTTTCGCACGTTGTATATATAATATAAATTATATGTTTTTTTATAATTAATTTAATGCAACCGTCGAATACATTGCGCGTTAATCGGTGATTGTCAATTATTGTCGATAATAATGAAATGTGTTATTCGCGCTCTGACGTTAAGTCGCATTTGAAATAAATATTCAAGATAACCGAAGCATTTTAGCGCGCGCGAAGAATTTTAATGAACGCGGCATACAGGAAACACGGAGTATTTTGGACTCGATTTTTTTCTTACGTAACACCGCGGCCAACTGGAATCAAATGAATTCTGAGCGTGGTCAAAAGCGAGATCGCATAATTCATCGATCGATCGAGCACTTCGACGAGTCGTGAAGTCGTTGCGGCGCGCGTTTGTGAACGAGAAGGACGATACGCGACTATAAATTGCTTTCACGTATCCTCGCACACACACATTATTATTGAATATACAAGGTAGTACTGCAAAACTGCCGTGTTACTTTCCCTCGAGAAAGTTTCCCTCGAGGATCGTCGCTCTCTTTCGTTCCTTTAGATATTAAAAAAAATTCAATTTAATCGAAAGTCAAAACGTAAAATGAAATGAAATTCTATGAGAGTAATATTCAATGGAATTTAGACGAGCAACTCGAAATTTCTCGTTATTCGATGCGATACATAACGATCTCGCTCGCTGTGCGCTCTACCGTGCGCTTTGTTTCGCGCTTATAGATTCTAAACGCGCGCGCGTCGTTCGTTTCGCAACGAACACACTGTATATTTATAGCTTTTCCGCGCAATATTGCGACATTCCTTACACCGTATCCTCTGCAGGATGGATACTGCAAGGGTGTCGGAACTCGACTAGAGGTTTTTATACACGTACACATAGATATGTGTATACATGCTAAACTGCGATTGTGGTCGCACGTCGTTATCACTTCCCTGAAAAAAAAAAAAAAAAAAAATACACGCGAAGATTTGCGACGTACGGTATATGGAACGCGGATTTCGTTTTATCGCCGAGAATTTCTCGAAACGCGCTCTTCAGCCACAATACAGAGGAGCGACAATGCAATCTCTTGTCTGACCGCAGTTAAAATAGCTTGTACAGAAGTAACGACTTGCTGACTTGCTTATAAGGTAATTTAAATTAAAGACAGAATATATATATTAAATCTCAAGTGTGTGATTTTAATACTAATGTAAAATATCGAAGTTTTTTTTTCAATACACACAACTAAAACAAAATGCAAATGGATATTTTTTAAAGTTTTACTAAACTTAAAAGAATCTCAAAAACATTTTAAAATGTTGATATCAATAATTTTTTCAATATAAATAATTACTAGACATACGTCAAAGATTTATAAATAATCAGAGTATTGGAGCAGTATGCGAGCTAAAACAAAAAATGTACGTGTGTGATTTATTGAATATAAAAAAAAAAAACATTACAAACACGTTTTGATCCCTTTGTGTTTGGTTTTTCTTCGGTACAAACAAAAATAAATTTAAATAAAAATTATCAGGATGACCACAGCGTGCATTCATAATGTAAAGTTTACTTAGTCGCTCTCTAACAAACATCAAAGAACACCGAATCCACGCTACATCTTCTCGCAAGCTTACTCAATTGTTTATAAATATTGTTTTTAATTATTTATTTTAAACAGTTATTATGTTTTTAATTGAATACGTCTATTCTACACACGACAGACTTTACGTACAAGACTGTGTGCTTGAGGTAAAAGTATGTCGGATATATAAAATTCAGATCTTCGCAACATGAGTTAAACATTAAAGACTATTGCACACACAGAGAGTCGTAAAAGCAAAAATGGGTAGTAAATGCAGAACTGAATATTCAGAGTTTCGCGGAATTCATGCGTTATTCGCGTAACGCGCTTAAAACACATTTATGCAATATGCATCTCTAGAGCTATGTGAGGTTTTAAGTGAGGACTTATGGTGTATAGAAAAAAATTATTTCACAACTTGTATCTCAACAGTACCGTTATGTAATTGTTTTTGACTTTGATATATTGAGCGGGAAATTGTTTAACTTGTACCGAAGACGATCCAATTTACGGTCAAAACGTAATCAACAAAAAATAAAATTTCTCTTTTACACATCACCATCTGTGTCGGCCATCATTGGCCGTTTTTCGTTCTTGGATTTATTCAAAATCTTCTCGCATCGACAAATAAAAACGCGCGTGCGTTAAATTTTCGTCAACTGTACTTATATACAAATTTTAATCTCCGTCGCACTCTGCTGAATATGGCGCAATAATTGAAACAAATCTCGACCGTGCGCTGCGAAAGCGCGAACGACGCGTTCGTTTGCGCGAATCAAGCAAACGCAATTCCACTGAAAGTTCACTGAAAATGGATGGCTCCAGGCGAAGGTCGGCGACAAATGCCGCCTTAGAAGTTTTGCGCGCTGCGCATCTAGATCTCTCCTTAAGAGAGCGATCCGACATCGCGATGGTGAAAAAATGCGAGGTCACGATCCGCGTCGATATATCCGTATAGAGTTACAAATGAACGCGCGCGTTTAACCCGCAGCTATTATCGCGAAGTCCGTCCGCACGGTAGTGTTTCATTGGAGTGCGTCCTTGAATTAATGGTATAGTTCTCCACGCGGAATTATGAGTGCACGATCACGCGTTTTATTCGCCTAATTGCGCGCACACTATATCGCCTAATTAATGAGACTTGCTAATTCCGCGCCCTTCTTTCTCCATTTTTCCCGATGGTGTTGCTTTGTTGAAAAATTTGCTGTCTGATATACTTTGCAAGACTTCTTCTGTCGATCAATTCTTTGAATACTTCGGTTTTTTCAAAGTTGGTAAATTTTATATAATAATTGTGATTTTGTTACGGTTTTATATGTCTTGATGGATTTTTGACAGAAAGTAACTTTTCCACACATTTCACATAATTTTTATTAATTTTTATCGATTTTTTTATGAAAAAATTTATCAAAACTTGCAGAAGTGTCAGTATATAGAGATAGTTGTAATTCGTGACGACTTTTATTAACAAGCGCGATTTTTCACGTAGATCTCCAGCGAGAGTGTTCGCATTCAATTTATGCGTCGGCCGCTATTACGCAATCGTATAAAAAGTTGTGTGCCGTGTTCGAAACGCGTTATCTTGATTTTTGTATTTTAACTGCGCTTATCGCGATGCGCCGCCTCTCTCTCTCTGTGCTATTAAGCGACGACGCGTGGGATAATAGATTTCATCTGTTTACTCTGTGCACAAGCGCGCACAATGGCCGCCAATGAGAGATCTACACTTTATTTTCAGCCAGCCGATCTTCACCGCTGATAGAGAAAAGTATACCGATTTGCACAAAAATAATTATTATATTCTTTATTCGTTCGCTTTACTACAATACTACTCGTTACGTACGTTGCTTATGCAAGTGCAAGAATTATCGCGATAACAATAAAAAAGTAAAGAATGTCGAGAAGATAAATGGAAAGCACGAGGCAGAGTTGTTGCGTTCAATAATATTTGACACTCGTTAGAAAATAAAAATTATCTCATTAGTATTTTATTATATTATTGAATTATTTGGTTAATTGGTCGGTCTTCTCTCTCGATGTTTGTGATCTTGCGATTTCGGCCCATTTTACTTTTTCATTTTTTATCATCCGAACGCTTGAAACCATTCGCTTTCATACGCGACCGATGTGAGGTCGATCTCGCGGTTATTTTGACGGCGTCTCGGAAGAGTCGCGATTGCTTAACGCAAAATTTTGCCTTATCTTTTCTGACGGTGTTATCTCACGGCTCGATGTGTCACTACTCTAGCTATCGGTGGGAAAACGCCGGTTGGAATATATATGTACGTACGTACTTATGTAGGCCAAACTAAAGCGGCGAGCGCTTTGTGATGCAGATAAGTCCGCGCGGAGGGGGAGAGGCGCGGCGCGTAGCGATGCAACAAACGATGAGCAGCGCGATGCGCTCGCCGCACGCGCGACGGACTTGCTCGCGGAATGCGCGCGTAAACAAAGAGCACGCGTGCATGCGCGTGGGACAAAGGGAGCCAAGCGCGCGCTCGATCGCGTCCTCGTGCCAGACGCGGAGTCGGTGCCAACACATTACGGCTGCCGCTAATCCTCTATATCTGCTCGTTTCTAGATGTTGCGTCACGATTCAAGGGCTCGAATAACGTCATTCCATTTTAAACTTGTAAACGGTGCAGTTATTTTCTCTCTTCGCTACAATTTAAATTTTTATTTGCAAATAAATTTTGTTTTTTTTTTTTTTTTTTAATATTCACGCACACAATATTTGCATATATATTTAGAAACAAATAATGTTGTGCCAAAGATGACAGACTGTCACAGAGATGACAAATTTCTATGAAAATATATGTTGTTTCTATTATTATAAGTTATGTTGCTTACATGTATCGTAAACACGTTTGCATATTTATTGCATATCGGTTTGAAAGTGATTTATATGTTGACCAATATGACTTGAAATTTATATCGCGCGTGTGTTAGGCTTAATAATAATTTTTTATTATTTCCGGCTCGCGCTAAAGAAACCACACATTTGCTTAACACTAGAATCCGTGATTCATATCGTTTGCCCTCATCACCGTTTTATTCGCAACATATGCGTTAAGTTGGCTTGCAATTGGCAGACGGCCCAGAGACTCATCAAATATTGCGCAAGATCGATGACGATTGCGCGTAAGAAAGGCGTCTTCGCCACGATACGTGACTTTCTAGAAAAAGCCCGCGATTTTGTGTGGAAATAGAGTCAATCCCTAATCGTATAAACCCGGAACATTGTGTGTCCGAGCAATTCTTGAAGATGAAAAAATCTTATAAATTTATTTAGTGGAAGAATTTCTAAAAAAAAATAAAAACAATATATCAAAACTAACGTTATTTTCTTAATATAGAATGTTGAATAGAAAATAAAGTATAATACTTTTATATGTGAAACTCACGCTTTGTGTCGTCAGTAGATTATCAAATCGGTAGATAGTACCAATTGGTTAGTTAGTATCAATTAAATTAATTTTTAACACCTCATATATGCGTATAACTTCATGAATATACAAAATAACAATTAGAATGTGACAAGCGGAAGAACAAGGAACTCGATACTCGTTTTCGACCACACGTGTCAGTATATGAAAATTGGCAGCCTACTTCTGTAATTTTTCGAACTGTACGCGTCGGCGGACAAACGACAGCATTATACAGCCGGGTCGCATTTACATCGAAATGATATTTTCTCCGTTCGCGTCGGGTCTCTCTCCACGTGGCCGGATGCGCCTTTTAAATACGAGAAAGTCCACTATCCGTACACATATTCTCCGATGGTCGAATTCGTCGAACAAGTTAACGACTAGCGCGGTGACCAGGATTCGTAATTTGCTGCGATAAACACATCGCTTTTGTTTCTCGCGAACACAAAACACTCTCGGGGTTACCTTATAATTAATTCAGTAAGGCTTGAGAAGTTTTTTTTACATTTTTCAGTATTTTTCTTGTTCTCCAGAAATAATTTTTTGTAATAAAGTTTTTGTTGTGTAAACGCGTTTACGATAACATTGTTATTTATCTTGGCCGTGTTAATTGAGCGAGAAAAAAGTTTCGGAGAACCTTCTCAGAAAAAATCTTTAAATATCAATAATTCTTTATCCGACGATTTATCACCAGAGCGTTAATTGAATGAAGAAGAAGAGGGGAAAGACATCTTTAATAGATATTTATAATGTATTAGAATCCTATATATACAAGTACACAATTAAACGTATTTTATGCTATAAAAGATAAGAAAAGATTTTTTATGCTCTAAGATCAGATACAATATCTGATAGGAGATAAGATAAATATCAAATACAATATATATATATATATATATGTATATATATATACACACACACACATATCAGAGAATTAAAAATATATCGGAAAGTTTCTGTCTCTTTTTCAAGCAATACCGAAGACTCTTAAAGTCCGAGGCAATGTCGTTCCTTCGAAGTAAAGCGCGACGAAATCGGTGTGAGTTCTCCATCGACGCGTTACGACTCAACGGTCTCAAAGGTCTTTGAAAGAAGAAAAAGAAAAGACTGAACAAAGAATGCAAGCATTACTGTCTTCGAGAGAAAGAAAGAAAGAGAAAGTCTAGAACGAGGAAGTGGCTCCAGCAGGATATTTGGCGGTTTTGTTTCTTTTTTTTTTTTTTCTTTATCACTCGCATTCCGTGCGAGCCCAAGAACCTCAGACCCCGAAAGGATCGCATGGCCTTGCCGACTTCTCCGAATCCTTTCGAGATCTTTTCCTCATCGCACATGGGCGCAGAATCTGTTGCCCCGAATGAAAAAGCCAAAGTTTGAATAAACAAACGTGTTTTTATCTAAACAAATAAACGTATCGCAATAATAAGGACATATTCTAAACGAAAAATAAATAAATAGATAAAAAATATGCAGGGTGTCCGACAATTAGTGTAAAATCTCTCGTAGGCAGGTAGAAGAAGTAAAATCGAGTCGAAAAGTCTTGACCCATTTTTTTCTATTGTATATAATAAAGGAGTAATTATTGAATAAATCAAGCCAATCAGCGCCGACCTTTAGCCGGTCGCACGTCAGTGAACCACGCGCTTGGTGTGCGTGAGCGGTCTACTGACGGCTCACTGACGTGCGACCGGCTAAAGGTCGGCGCTGATTGGCTTGATTTATTCAATAATTACTCCTTTATTATATGTAATAGAAAAAAATGGTTCAGGACTTTTCGACTCAGTTTTACTCCTTTTACTTGCCTACGAGAAATTTTACACTAATTGTCGGACACCCTGTATATAAAAGAAACAAAATTGCAAATAAACTTACAAATAAATGATAATTACATACAAATAGTCTGCTTCGAATATTTATCTAAAATTTTCGTAACAACTGCCGTGACTTGTTCTCTTATCTTGTTATAAGACAAGATAACACATTCCACGAGTTTTATATTACATTAAATAAGTTCAAAGTGTAAACTAATTAACCGTAATACAACAAGGAGGTTGCGCAAAGACACTTCAAAGATTCAAAACAGGCTCTTATCTCTTGATATTTAATTTTTGAAAACAATCCGAAGAAATTTTCTGACAAATATTTCGCAGATTACCTGCATTTAGACGTCGATATTAATTTTTATTTTCAGCACACAGAAACTCTCATTTGACCAATACTTGACTACTACAGTTGGAAATAATCGACTTATCTGTGAAATTGAATAAGATATAGACTTGTTTTTCTTTCTTTTGTTATTTTTTATTTTTTAATTTTTGTACGCCGCTTTCTTCATTAACTGGCCAAAGGCCTTTGCTATATGCGCGCCGTTATCGCAATTCTCAGTACCAGCCGCGTATAATCTGGATCTTTGTCAGCGATTCCCAACAAAGCGCTCGAGAAATCTGTTTGGCCGGCAAGCACGCAATTCCTTATCTAATGTAAACTCTTTAATTTTCTTTGTCGCTATACGAAGAGAGACTGAAGGAGAGAAAAAGAAAGACAAGCGTCCGGTTGCAGAACTTTGCTCGAAATAGATGTAGCAATGCATATTTCCTGTCTCTAATCGACATTGATTAAAAAAATTAAAACATAACACAGCTCGATATTGTTCTGCCAAACTACACAAGCGGTATTTCTCAATTTCAGAATTAACTCTCTATAATCCGGATTTTGTGTGTGTGTGTGTGTAAGACAATTTGTGTACCAGAAACCAGCAAAACAAATATATCAACCTTCAAATATAAATTACTAAGAATATTACAATATTCAGATTTAATTTTTTTCTTTTTTTTTTTTTGATAATCGCAATAAACAATCTCCATGATTACGAAGGAGAGGTAACAGAATAAAATGAATATTAATAATGTAACTTCAAATCACACACAGGTTACTCTTGAAATTTTGACGAAATGAACTAAAATGTTCAAAATATATATATATATATATATATATATATATATATATATATATATAAATGACACTAATGTGATTCAAAACTGAAAACCATCTTCAGATATTAACGCAACACACACCGCGGATGCATCAAATATCAAATTAATGTAACTTCAAAGTTACACGGCGTTATAGAGGATTAAAATATTTTTGTACTATTTAAACTATTTAAACTTTAGATAAGATGATAAAAACAAAAAAATACAAATAAATACTTATCTGAAAGATAGAACTTATCCTATCGTTATCACAGAATTACATTTGCATTTTACATAGAAATCTCGGACTTTATCTGAAGATCGCGTTTCGGAAACCGATCCGCTTTTGCCTCGCGACTTATTTCTGCGTGTGCACGCGAGCGAGCGACGCGCGTTCTGCGCATCGGCGTTTTAACCCAGAATGTCAGCACACAGTGTGCGTATTACGACGCAAGTTCGTTGTCCCCTTCTTTAGCCGCGACGTTGCGCCCTCGGCGCGCGTTTTATTAACGTTATTTCACGGCGCTTTGTTTCGAGTTTATCGCGCGAATACGCGCGCGCGCGGAACAGAAAGAGTCCCCGTCTATTTCTCGCAACCACCTTGTGTGTCACTATTTGGCTCGGTTTCCTCGCGTCTCCTCCGTTATTCAAAGGGTTCACCATCATCCAACGACCGCGTTGAGCGGTCTTCTGTTCTTCGCGCGCAAGCGTCTTCTCTCCCTTTTCTTCGCGAGTGAAGCGACGCTTAATTCAAGCACGCCACTGCAGTCTATTTAAACGTTTTTTGCCGGGAAAGTCCGCTGCGCACAAAACATATCGCGCACACACACACACGACGCAGCGGAGCTGTCTATTGTTTGTATTTGAGGATGCACTTTTTTTCGCTCGCGCGTCATAATCACGCACGATCTTTGGACACGCGTTGTTTGTAATCGTATGCTTCATTGTTTTTTTTTTTTTTTTTTGTCATCGAAGAACGATGCTTCGGTCTCTTATAACTTGATCGCGGCGAGTTTTTAATATTTTAAAGATAAATATTTTAAAGATAAAACATATTTTAAAGATAAAACAAAAATTGCATATTTTAAAGATAAAACAAAAATTCACAATAAAAACAAACCTTGTAGTATTGTTTTTTTTTCATGATCGCTTGTTTGTTCCGCATCGATTTCGACTGTGACTTGTGAAAAAAACTTAACGAGACTTTCCGAAAGTATCCGACGTATTTCACTGATTATATTTGAATTCACTTGCTGTGTTTTCGAACATTCCCCACCATCTCGATATTCTCGTCAATTTACTTTCGGACATTACGTGCAGTTGACCTAGGCACTGCCACGTGTGGTGCGCATCTCTTCCCCTTCTATTTGCGTAGCTTTGCGAAAGAGAGAGAGAGGGAAAGAGAGAGAGAGAGAGAGAGAGAATCTTTCTTTTTTTGTTTTTTCATTTCTATCTGGTCTACTATCTCGCTCGCTCTCGTTTCTCTTATCTTCCACCGAGATTAGCTCGCTGCGCAGTTACGCACGCGTACCGTCTCTTCCCTCGCATGCATCGCGTTGCACAGTAGCAGGAACAAAGGACGAAGAAAGTACGTGGCGAGAGAGAGAGATCTTTCGCGATCACAGAAATTATTTACAAACAGTAGCAAATTTTTTTAGCTGCAACATTCAAGTTTTTTTGCTGATCACAATCGCCTGCAACAACGTATCTATCCTTGTTGATGATAAAAAAATCTTGAATAAATTCTATAACAATCTACATATGTTTAAATAAATATTCAATACGGGCGATTAAAACGTGGAATCGTCTTTTTTTTTTTTTTTTTTTTTTTATCACGTTTCCGGATCTCGTCTCTTTAGCGGTCGAAAAAAAAAAAGATCTTCCTGAGACGAATTTCCATTTAAATTACAATGATATACGAGCACCTCAAGGTTCAAGTCGCGTGCTTTGAGATATGGCGCTTTAAAAATCAGCCATGAGCTATTCTTTATTATGAAACACGGTCGAGAAGTTTCCTCAAGGTGGCTCATAAATGCATCCCGCGCCCACAACTATGCAATTGCGGCTGACTCCCTGACGTGCGTTATTGTTCCAGGTAAGAAACTCGCCTCTTATCGACGAGATATATTATTTATCTTTCTGATATTTATTCTTCGCAATAAGTATGTGTGCACGTGTGTATTTTCGGGTTGTGCGCGAACGTGCGCGAGGTGGTGCCAAACGACGCGAGCCAGGACGACAAAACGGAACGTCTCAAAACCTGCTTGGTTGGTAGTCACGGAGCCGCGAACGTGACCTGGGTGCACATCAAACGTCCTCTCGTTCTCGGTGTGTGTTCGGTACAATATCCACCAAGACTAAACGGAAACTTACAAATTTCCGTAACTTCCTCAGTTGCGATATTATTAGAGTTATCAAAACTCTCCCGCAGTTCTCCACTTTCAGAGAGAAGGAGAGAAAGAAAGAGAGAGAGAGAGAGAGAGAGAAAATCTCAAAATATTCGAGAACATGTGTCGGATCAATAAAACTTTACTGCGACAAACAATTGCAAATGCAACGAACACATACAGTGTTCTATTACTTTTACCGTTATGGTGTTTTTGACAACTTTAGTCATACAGTATGTTGTACATTTTTGTTTACATTGACAATTTCGCTTCTTTTTATAAAACATTTGGCAAGATGTGTAATAAAATGGTTCATTTAACTCGTAATTCACTACACGGACACTTGTTTTTCTCAACGGACACATTCGAGGATTTGAAATACTTATATATATAATAAGAGTCAGTAAAATCTCGCGCGAAATCATCTCGTGTGATTTAGCATCAAAGAGGATTTATTTTGAATATAACGGCACAACCTTCGGAAAAAAATTTTATTTTTAGGCACGTACCTAAATTTATAGAGGGAGATATCCCGAGAGAACCACGTTGAAATATTCGAAGAGGCAATCTTGTAAATTTTGTAGAAGGTTACAGAAGGCACGTGCGTTGTTATTTTGTGCATTTTTATGAAAAATGAGAGAGAAGTCTCTTTTCTGAAATTGCAGAATTCGGTGAAAACAGCAAATGTTTCTAATCTCTTTTCCGAACAAAAATATAATTGTTATTTTGATTTTTGTGAGGAACTCAATTACGCAGTTACTTTGATTTAAACAAATAAATGAAATATTAAATACGCTTAAATTTAAATATTAAATACGCATTAATTAAATTATTACATACGCGTTTTTTTATATATTATTGTAACAATTGAGAAAAATAAACACGTTTTAAACGTGTGTAAGAAAATATTCTACAAACGACCATAAATAGCAATACATTAAACACCTAATGAGACGTTCTAAACTTTTGACAGACTGACAAACTTGACTACACGTTTGTTGGCTTCTACTTAATCTGCTATGCGCATGACAATCAAGGCCGCAAGAACTACTTTTTCAGACTTGTCTAATCCACGTGTAGACGGTCAAGGCCAAGTCTTTTAGCATATCGTGCTTTGAGGAAGAAAAAACGTGCCGAATGTACAACTCCATTGTCCGATCAATCTTGATAAAATCTTGATTTTGGAATAAAGCAATGTAGAGAATAACTAATGTGTAGAGAGAATACCTTTTATATATAAACATAGTGTTATATAAATTTATAAAAAAAGTGAATACATTAATGCATTATTACATGAATACATATTAATGTTTCGTAAACAACACGAGAAAGAAATCTACGCACACAGCCTCTAAATAGTCCACACAAGACACAAATAAAAACATTGTAAAAAATTAACAAGTTCAAGATACCGAGTCTTAAAAACATCAATAAGTGTCTTTTAACAATATATTTGTCACATTGTTTTGTCGCGAGATATATATAATAGCGAAATAAAAAAAAAAAAAAAAAATCACTTCTCGGAACGTCATGCTCCTGTTGTAAAGCAAAGAATATCAAGCCGCCATATTATATATATACGCGCGCGTTATGCCTGCGTGTGTAATAAATCGGTAGCGCCGGAAGATTTATGCCCGTGACGTGACAGCACGCTAAGTACCGCGGGGTATCGAGAAATAGGCGGCCGAAAAGTAGGTAGAAGGATTGCTCGCGCGTCTCTCTGCGAACAGATGTATTCAGGGACACACACAAAGTCATTCTTTTTCTTTCACCTAAATCTCAAATACTTTATCATCACAAATTCTATTACGTCATTTGGATTCCAGCTTTTTTTGATTTTTTGATTTTTATTTTCTCGTTCAAACTCTCCCGTAATATCTACCACTTGACATAATAGATAATTTTTTTTTTTTTTTAATAATATTCCGTCCCAAGTATTGAGTAACGTGTGTTTCCGATATCTCTCATTTGTACCCGCGAGACGTTTCTCTCAATAAAATTTTTCACCGATTATCTTTCTCACGTACACAAATGCATTCTCAGAATTCGCTTTATAATACCGTCGTCTATTTAGGTCGCCGAAATTAATTCCAATTTGCATTCCGAGCATCTATTTTTCTTCAGGTCGATATTACCGCAATGTTGACAATATTGTACCTCCAACATGCTTTAACGGTCGCTCGTAACTTCTTGCACGGCCGGAGAGAAAGAGAGAGAGAGAGAGAGAGCTGTGTTTTGGCAGCGCCGAGAGGAGAAGAAGCAGGCGGGCGCGCGCGGATTTGTGCCGTCGTAATTTTGCAAGGCGAATTCGCAGAAGCGAACCGACCGACCGACCGACCGACCGACCGATCGACCGACCGCGGGAGCGTTTGGCCTGGCATAATCGCCGACATTCTTTCGCACGCACGTGGTGCGTCGGCAGTTCTTGCACGTGTACGCACTTAAAGCGCGGAAAGGATTCAGCATCCGACATACAGCTCTGCGTATCTGTGTGTCTGTGAGCTCGCGATCGTTATATACGCAACGCGTAACCCCTCGGGGTCAAATAGCTCGTCGAACACGGTCCCTCTTCGGCCTCTTCGCGCCGCTCTGACATCGTTTTTATACCCTCCATCACGTCGATACACGAGGAGGAGAGTCACCAGACTTACTTGTTGCAGAGAGAACACTTTAGAACTATATTATTTTTTTTTTCCTTAACGGTGCGCTTTTTGCGCTATACAAGTGTTCTGCAAACACGTTCTAGACGTCGCGCAACTTTCTGCCGTGATTTTTTTTTTATTTAGAAGAAGATTAAAGAGCGAAAGAGAAGTTTTTTCCTACTTCTCTCAATTTATAAATATTTAACCCTTTGCACAGACACAGACTCCGAAAAACGACCTACTAGTTGGACAGACTGGGTCTGTGAGACACGACTTTAAAATCACAAATGTGTATCTCTGCAAAAAATCAGTATTTTTTAATGTTGTTTTTTTTCGAATCAAAAGTGAACGATTCTGCGTCGATAAAAAAAACAAATTTTTCCAAATTGGAAAAATCTCTAGTAGTTCCAAAAAAAATATAAGCGTTTAAAAATACTACTTTTTAATAAAGACACCGGTTTGCAATTTTTGCGTGGGTCTGAGAGATCCATGTCTGTTCGCGAAGAAATAAATCATATTCTGAAATATAAATTCGATTTTATATTTTGTGATTTTATTTTGCGATATTTCGTCCGTCTCGCGTATTTCATCCGTCTCGGAGTTTCTAGATCTATATCGCGCCTTATGCAAGTCGGAAAACTCGCGTTTTCAATTCTCCTTCGTGTAAAACACGAGCGCGATAGAAAGCGAGCGCGCGCGCGCGCGCGCGCGGCGTGTAACGTCTGCTCATTAATCGTGTTGGAAGAAACGAAATTCAGGTCAGAGACGTGAGCCTTATTCTCTCTACCTCTCCTTCTTCTTCTTCTTCTCCTCCTTTTCCTTCTTCGTGTTAATCAACCGCGCGCGACGATCCCCAAGAGCGGTTTCTTATCGTTCTTTGTCGTCGACGCTTTAAATCCGTTCTACAACCGAAAGCAAAAAAAAAGCAAAAAAAAAAAAAAAAAAATCGAAACGAACTCGCGCAACCCACTGGAACCGTTTCTCTCAACTCTCTCATTCAATTTCAACATCTTCGGTCAAGACTCTAAAATTAATCTCAGCCATATTTGAACTCGAGTCTTGCAAGCAGAAATGAGAAATTGCCGATTAATTAAAGTTAACCGAGCNANAAAAAAAAAAAAAAAAAAAAAAAAAACCAACTGGTTGGCCAACTCGTCGGTCGTTCGTTGTAGAATGGCCTTTATGCGTGCGCCGACGTTTGCTCGTTTCCGCGCGACGTTGTTTGCACGCGTCCGCAGTCAGGATTTCCTCGCGATAAATCCGCGGGCATCACGACTCTTGGACGACGGCCAAGCACCACCGGGCAGTTCCTCTCTCGGTTGCGGCCGTCGTTTGCTGGACCAGTTTCTTTATCCGGTACAGCGCGGTGGCGGATTTCGAAACGACTGGTTCTCCTTCCACGAATCTCCGCGGTCGGCTTTTCGGGACGACCGAAATAAAGTCGAAACCACGTTCGCGATATCCTTGCGGAGTTTACGATCCTGCCTCCCGTTTGTCGACGGCACCGGGCTTGTAAAAGTGGCACGGCGATGTCCGAAAATGCAAACGACAATTTGAAAAACTGAAAGGTCAAACTCTCGCCGAGTTAAGAAAAAGAAAATGTTTGTTTTTTGAGGAAACAGCATAAGGGGGGGCTGTGTGTATAAATAAATACATATTCAATAACATTTACTCTTACATATACTCTTGGAAACTTTTATGCGACACAAAAATGCATCATAATATCGCGATGAAAAATTGATTCTTTGCTAATAATAAAGAGAAAATACATTCAAACATTTGAACACGTTCAAATTATTAAAATTAAATGAACTTTTATTTTGTTGTTTTATTTAACGACGAATTAGAACTAATTAGGGGATCAGAGTTAATTCGCGTAGTTCAAGGAGAAAGTTAACCCTAATTCTATAAACCCCGGACATTAAATGTCCCAGCGATTCTTGAAAATAAGAAGATCTTATTAACTATTTAGTGGAAGAATTTCTAAAAAAATAAAGTATATCAAAACTAATGTTACTTCCTCAATATAAAATGTTGAATAAAGCTCCATGAATTTTTACAAAGTTTTTGCAACGTTTTGACCAATAAAAAAATCGCGTCAGACATAAATGTCCAGGGTTTACGTACGTAAAAAATCAACGTTTACACAAGATTAAGGTTAAAATCATTAACAGATCATTTCTCAAAAACCTGAAATCTCGAAATTTATTTTTCGCTCTCTTTTCTCTCTCTCGAGAGAGAAGATTGTGTATATTTCTGTGGAGAATTCACGAGAGAGATGTGTTGCGGAGAGAGGGAGCGACGCGCGCGCGGTCGGGGGATTTCCCTGTGGAGATTCGCCCCTCTCCGCGTCTCTGAGCGCTCTTGGCGCTCGTCGGCCAGTCGTTAATCTTAACGAGCCGAGCGGCGGAGGCGGGGACCCAGTTGCACACGCCATTATTTAGACTCGAGAGAAAAAAAAAAAAAAAAGAAGAAAAAAAGAAAAGAGGATCGTTTGTGTTCCGTGCGCTCCGCTGCACTCCTCAGTCATTATACTTGCGCGCGCGTGCACGCTTGGTGCGCGCGCGTTGATTAGTAATTAGCGAGTTAGCGCGCGTATATCTCGTTACATACGAAGCATCTTTATACTCACAGCTGATATGCTTCTTATTGTCTCGCGCAAACGTGCGCGTGCACGCAACGTCTCGACGGTAGACATGCCATCAATACGAATATCTTTTAATCGGTTAAACACACACGATCTGAGAAAAAATCGTATCTTACAATTATTTTTTTTGGCATTAAAATAATCTGTACGATCGAACTTTCACAAAAACGAAGAAATTCTGATATTAAGAGCGAGATTAATTTCATTATTTTCTTTTATTCTGTTAGAGCCGTTTTTCTATCCGAGCAATAAATACAAAATGCAATCTAAAAAATACGAATTACTCGTTCGATCGGTATGACAAGAAGGTCCAGAACCCTCTTAAAACTTAAGGACTTCTTGTCGGTTTCTCGTCTGGAAATTCAGTTGGAGAGTCGCGAAAATCGGGACGTCTCTCGCGGAGGAATAAAATGTCAAAAGTCACCGCGCCGGTTGTTCGGCGACGCGCAGCATCGAGCAGAAAGAGAGAGAGAAAGAGAGAAAGAGATACACGAGACGCACGCTGGACTTTTGTCACGATTAGTCACGCAGGGCCGTATCTCGGGCAGGAAAAAGAGGTCGATACGTTGCGATTTCGTGCGAGGGGACTGTTTGCCAGCAGTGAGAGAAAACGCGAACGAGCGAGCGAAAGAGAGAGAGAGAGAGAAACGAGAAAAGGCGGTCGTGACGTATATCAGGGATTTCCCCCTTCTTCTCTCTTTGGCAAAACTTTAATCCTTCATGAACACGCGTGACTTGCGAAACGGCGTAACGCGCACTCGACAAAACATGAAAACTAAACTTTTTGAAACAACAGTCGCTTTTGACTTTTCTGTCGTACATATAAGTGAGCACTACATATGTAACACATTTGCGTACACGAGTGTACACGTAGATTGCGAAGGGAGAGAATTTTAAGAAAATTCGAGATTTTTCAATTTTTTGAGGTTTCGCGATCGAGGATCGCGTCGTGAAGACACGGGAACACTTTGTTCGTGCGCGTTCTCCACCGTTGGCACGGTTCGCGCGATGTTTTCTTTGCAATTCGAGGCGCGCTTGTCGGTGTGTGCCAATGCGCTATGCACACACGATGTGTGCACACGAGCGTCGCGACGCGAGCGTTTACGCTTGCGACAAAGATCTCCCCGGTGCCGCAGGTGGTCACAGCCAGAGCAAAGCGCACACGTGGCCGGTGCATGTGCATGCGGTATATAACGTCGCGCTAGCTGCCAGATCGAATTAAACTAGCGTAAGCTTGATTCTCGGAGTCGACGATAACGACTGGCAGTACGCTTGTTGACTCGTCGCGAGACGTTCTGCCAGAACTCTGTCTCTCGCTTGCAAGAGAATTAAAACAAAAAAAAAAAAACTTTACGTAAGCAAGAAACTTGAAAATGAATTATTGTCGAACAAAAAACCTTTGGAGTAACATCGACGACGAAAAAAACAAGGGGGAGGGGGGGGAATGACGGTAAAATAAATTTTTCGAGGTATTGATATAAATTTGTTTAAAAATATTTTTGTTTTTTTAATTAACTGCTGAGAGATATGTAAATCTCAAACTAAAAAATGTGCGCGGAATATATTATGCGAATGTAGCGTTGTAATTTCGACTGTTCACGCACGACTGACGTCAACCTCCTCCATCCGAGTGCGAAATCTCTCTGTGTCCGATTGTCGTCATTCCGCGCTCTGCATCCGGCATCCGCGGAGCCGACGAGCACTGATATTGGCCGCAACGTCGCATCCTGGATGACGAATTCGGGCATCCCCCGATTTAATTTTAGCTCGTCTCGCATCTTTATCGTCTGGATGGATGCGTTTCAGATGTATCATTAACGCCACGATTATAAATCAGCAACAATCTCCGTCCTACATTGAAGGCGGAATCTCGAGCGAGCCGCGTGCCAAGATTTGCGAGCGTCTGCCAGAGATTAGGTATCCTCTAACTCAAGTACGGTGAGATTCCGTCAGGCCGATCTCGCGCGTACGTGTATTATGGCATTGCGTCTTGTTGCGTCGGAGACGGACACTTTCTGGTGCAGCCGGATCCGTCGGGAATACGAGAGAGGCATCAAAAGACTACCGCGAAACGCGCGTACGCGGCGAGAATATATGGACGACCGCGGGGTGAATCGTATAAATTATCGAAATAAACCAGGAGTCGCGGTTATTTTATACGCGGCACGAATAAAATGAATCAGCACATTCGTCATTGCTCGCGCGGATTGTTGTAACAAAGATATAAATAATAGTAAAAATAGCAGAGGATTCGTAACCAAACTAAATGCGAACGCAGAGAGATATTAAATATATCATCATTTTTCACTTAATTCAGAACAAAGAGGTTCTATTTGTGCTGAAATTTTATATTTTGATTCGCGCTTTGTGTTTTATCATTTTATTCAGGCGACGTTTCTGATCTATAACGAATAGAACAGACACCAACTCCCATCCCCGTCCATTGTCGCGTTAATGAATTTGTTTTGTTTGAAGTGTGTCCGAGCGCACAGCTGCGAGTCGCATAAAAAGTTAATAACTTCGTGGCGGTGCATCAAGTGGATTAAACGGGAGACTATTGTTGGCTCAGGTGGTCGTTGCTTTGCGCATTTGCCGGCTTTCTTTTTCTTCTCGTCTCTTTGTGCGCTCCGGCGTAATTCTACGCCGCTTCGTCTCTCTTTCTTTCGCAAAATCGCAATTTTTTTTCTCTGCGCGCCGCTTACTTCTCGCACTAAGGTGGAAACAATTGAACCACCTTTGATCAAAAGATGATTCGAATTGCTGGGATATGTAGCGCGTGACACATCGGATGTTGATTTGTTTGATCACTTCCAAAGAATTGACTTAGAGCAAACATGTAAAGGACATTTTATAAGATTGATTGATTGATCGATTGATTGATTGCTTTATTTATTTGTTGGACGCTCTGAGATAATATCTCCTAAAGCGCCAAATGATTAAGTGTAAGAATAAGAGAAAGAGAGAGAAAGAGAGAGAGCAATTATTATTTACACGTAACCGAAGTTTTAATCTTGATCTACATAAAATTGCGGCACATTAAATGAGTGCAATATACGGTAAGAGATAAAAAAAAAAAAAAAATTGACGTATCGCGCGAGTTTCAAGAAACTATGGACACGTCGGTTGATACAAAGCCAAGAGAGCATATTGATTCGCTCTCTCGAGCGATTACAGAATCACGTGCAATTAGGAGTGCGCGGATGCGACGCGTGCCAGGGCAGCCAGTTTTCAGTGTCTCGCCAGAGTATCGCCATCGATCACTCAGGAAGAGTCTTCAAGGATTCGCGGAGCCGCGGGCTTTACGCAAGCACACAAGCGAAGAAAAGACGACGCACCTCGACCTCGCGTCAAGACAACAAGAAGGCACTCATCGAAATCCGCTCGCGGCGGATCGCAACAACGCCTTTATCGCTCGTCAATATAATAGTGTTTTAATGGCGACACAGATACTAGAAGGAGGACCTTCGAGTCACCGCAGATTCTCACGCTTGCACCTACTTACCATCGAGTTTAACGTTGTCTCACCATTGCTCGTAAACTAATAATCGTCCTTTTAGAACCGGAATAAGTGTTTCCTTTACATACATTGCGGTTGAAACGCTAAAGCTTGAAAGGTAATTATTATTCAAGTGTTCAAGTCAATTCTTTGTTCGGAAGAAAGCATTTTATGAAACGAGCCGACAATGAAAAGGTCTCTTCAAAAGAGAAAGAGAAAAAAAGGAACAATAAGACATTTATTTTTCACATAGAGAGAAAGAGAGAGAGAGAGAAGAAAGAGTCTTTCTTTTTTCATCTAATGTATTTTTTTCTTTCGTAAGAAAACCTTTTATAGTTATCCCGAGAACTCTCTGGGACTCTCGCCAAGCATAACTATTAAAAAAAGAGAGCGTATTAGTGCTCTTTTCGACGATACACCTATTCAGCTTTATCGATATTCGCACCTATTCGGCAAACAACGCACACACACACACACACCGAGAGTAAAGTAACTTTTAGCGCCACAACTGTGGAGAGAACCAACCAGAGAGGAATATCAGTCAGATGGTCGCGCTTTCGCGACCTCGACACGATTTTCGTGCGTATTTGTTCATCGTTTAACCATCCATAAAGAGAATTAAACTCTCTGTTTCTCTCTTTTCTGTATTTATAACCTGTTATGCGCGAACACACGTGACACACAAAGTCATTCAACTTAACGTTGTTAGTTGAATCGATCGGATTCACGTGCAGATCAAACGGACTCGAAGTGAAATGAATGCGTGTATATCGACGCAAACACACACGCGAAAAGAACTTCAATTTCGTTCCGTTTCGATTGTTCCATTCCTGATGCTGTGATGTGTATATAAACGCGCGCGCACACACACACACACTCAATACACATATGTACACGCAAGTTACACCAAAGTCGCTTTCACGCGGATACGTCAGGGCTTATCCCATTTGGACACCTGCCAATGCGCCGACGACGGTCTAACTCTCGTCAGATGCGCCTAAAATAACGAATCGATCAAGCTTAACGCGCGCGCAAACTTTCGGCCCGCCTAGAAGCGATAAACAAAGTTGCAAAATCTCTAATATCTCACCGCTCTTGGAACCGGTCCGAAGAAAAAAGATATCGAACGTGAGTTTATTTTGTTTATTATTATTATTATTATTTTTTTTTTATCGTTAAAATTTCACGTTTCTTTTCTTTGCTGTTGAATGTCGCAAGAAAGTCAGTGGGAGATCGAGTTTGTATCTCTCGGTGTGTGTGTGTGTGTGTGTGTTTTTGCTCGTCTATTTTTGAAAGGATTAGAGATATCGGTTGAAAATATTTCGCGGTCGGACAGCATGACATGTTATTGATGAAACGGGATTTTGACGAGATGAAAAACGTTCGGGGCGCGGCGAGACTACGTGAGACACGCGACTCGCCTTGGCGAGATAGATTGTTTTCCGGCGTTCGGAAAATGGGACGCGCGCGCGCGTCGAGCTTTTGTTTTCACGGGGGGGATGTAAATGTTTATCGCTCGATTGCCAATAAAAACAACCGGTGCCGGTGGCAGGCTTTCAGCGACTTCCTGCACCGGCCATTCGCGGCAATGGAAACCAATCTGCTTCCACCCCCCGTTGACGCAAAAATTGGAAATTAATACACACATGTGCACACAAGCGAAGACCAACAAAACTCGCTATCTTCGAACACGTAAACATTTGACGGTAATGTCATTGAAAAATACGATTTTATCGTAAAAAATTATTTTGTTACAAACTGACGATCGACTCGACGCTATCTTTCTAATTTCTTCTGTTTTTTTTTGTTTTTTTTTGTAACATGCTATGTATTATCTTAAGATATATATTATCTTAAGATAGCGTAAAGTTTTTTTTATCTTTTTTGGACACACCCACATGCTTGACTTGCTCGCTTCTTAGTTTTAAAAACTATTTTTTTGGGGAGCGAGCTATTTAAAATCGGGGGGAGCGCGTTGTGTTACGCGAATGCTGCAAGTAATCAAGAGCAAAGAAAGAACAAGCCCGCGAAAAGATCGCTCTCACGCCATATTTCTCATGTCAGAGGTCTACAAACGACACGCGTCGCGCGGTTTATTTCGTGACGCGTGATTCACTTGGCGGCGCCAAGCAAGGCTCGTTGCTTGTCGCTCCTTTTCGTCACTTTCTTTCCTTTTCCCCCCGTCCCTCGTCCTTCTTTCATTTCAAAGAAATAAACTATCGTGACACACGCGCCGCTGATAACGCGAACGCTTGTGATAAATATCCGCAAGATATTGTGCGCGATGACATTTTTAATTATGAAAAAGAACGTTATATATACTTCTCGAATTCTCTGAATATATTTTGTTTATTTTGTGTAAGTATTAAATTTCACATTACGTGTACATGTGTTTGTTTGTTTTTTTTTTTTTAATTTAAGTATGTTTATTTTTTCAATATTTTTCTCTCAATGTTTATTTGTTTAATTCTCTTTTTTTGATAATATATTTACACAATACATGAAAGTTTTTATTTTATTTATTTTCTATAATACATGTTTATGTGTTTTCAACATATTTTAAAAAACACAAGAGATTTACATTATTTTAATTACACATGTCATCGGTTTTGTGACCGAGAGTTTTCTTTGTTCTTTATTCAAAGATAACAACCGCAAAAACGCGTTTCTGCGCTCTTTGTTCGCTTTCTCGGAAATAAATGTCGAACTTTTTCTCTCTTACAAGTCCGTGCGCACATTCTTGCGACGATCTGGCTGTCAAGAGCTATACGAAGTTGTTTTACACTTCTTACACGACATTAAGCGCGACTCGGAGGGATGAAAATCCAGACGTGGCGCCCGCCAGACTGCGAGCCACCCCGGCAAATCACCTTTCTCGGTTAATCCGTCCCATATCGACCCTTCGCATGCCCTTCGGGTTTCTTCTCTTTAAAAGCTCTTTAAACGCCCTGTCATCGTCTTCTCGCTGGGGAATAAAATGATCGGTTAAACTCCTTGAAAATTATCGCGCTGACAGCTCAAGGGGACTAATTTTAAGAGCTGATTAAAAGCTTATATTTATGCTGTGGTTCCAGTGTTATTTATCTTTAATTAAGATCTAATTTAACACTATTGTCACTTTATTAATGATACAATAACAATAACTTCATCATTGCGCAATCAATAATTATTAGTCACGGAGATTTTACCGTCAGTAAAACTTCTTCTCAGTCAGTTTCTTTCTTCTCTTTTCTAGTTCTTCCCGAAATTCTTTTCAAGCATCCAAGAATGGTAGCAGATTCAGAACGCTCCCCTGGCGTTTCCCATAAAGATCCATAAACCCATAACATCGGCATTGTTCATCGTTGTAGGTACTTCGGGGGAGGAAACGAGATCCTATCTTGTCGTCGTAATTCACAGCGAAAAAAAGCGGTTCCCGAGATCGACGACCGACGTGCTGTTTCAAAACAGACCGACGACGGTCCCTCTCGTTTCGCGCGATAGTCATCGCGGATTTAAGCGCGAGAAAGCGGCCGATATTTATCGTTTGCGACGAATGCGACGCCGCGGGCGAGTGAGGGTGAAATTTTGACCGGCGTGCTCTTGCACGTACAATTGCACGTAGTATGTACGAACGAGCCGAGGGGGGCCGATGCGAGGGGGCGATGTGTACTTCCACACACGGCCATTATGTGTTGCTAGGGCGATTCGGTGACCCCCGCGGATATTGCGCCCCGTCGTCGAGGGTGAATGAAAAGGGCGGATACCCAATCCCCTGAACCTGCGGGATAAATATCGTTCTTGCGGGGAACTCTCCCGCGCAAGAATTCTTAATTCGAACAGCCGAAGGGACCGAGGGAGACACGGGAAAAGAGAGGATAGGGGCACGCCTTGTGTGTTCCTACACACGTGTGGAGGAACCCTCGAATTTTATCGATCTTATTGTTCCTGGAATGCGACGTTCGATGCACGCGCTCGAACACACGCCGTGAAAGGTGCTGGATGTTTTCTTAGGTTTTTGTAACTACACGCAAACTCTTGGCATAGTTTATCAAGAAAAAGTTCTCGTAGAAAAGCGATCGCTTTATAAATATCGTCTATGCACATCAAAGATGTGTCAATCGATCAAAATTAAAAAAAAAATTAACTTAATCTTCAAAAAATTGCGTTCTAAATAAAATGTTTTTTTTTTTCAAACAATAATTTATACACTTTGTGCGATCATTTATAACAAAAAATTATATATTTCAATTAAAAACTTATAAATTTTGTTGACAAAGTTTAGTTTTTTTTTTGTACCGACGGTGAACAAAAACGTGTGTTTTTTGACGCGTTTTTTAATTCGATCCAAGTGGGAATCGAAAAAAACGGCTATCTTCCGGAGCGATGTTCGGAATCAGCTGAAATCCGATAGCGAATACACACAGTCCGACTGCAACGCACGTCACTTTTCACGGTCAACGTGCGTGCGGCCCCGGCCAGTCTGGGCGTCGGGACGCCCGGCGCCACGTCTGTTACACTTTGGCACCCCCGCGGCGCCCGTGAAGGATCATAAATTTTCCGGAGCATAGGTTCTCCTGTTTCGTTTACCTTATCGGCACAGGACGGAACAGAGAGTCGCTTGATTTTACATTTTTTTTTTCGTGCGTCTAATCTTTCTTTTCTTAAAAGAAATACACGTCAAGTAATATTTGATATTTTGTCAAAAAGAGAAATAGAGCAAAGCTTTAATATTATTTCAAATGTTATTCTAAATCTGCCAAAGAGTCTGTAGAGAAATAAACAATAAAGTGTTTCACGCAAATTTCACAACGAAATTTTTCTCTCGAACAGCAAACTGACCTTACGAAACTATGTCGATCCACAAGAAATTGTATCGCGTATGCATATCGCTGACCTTTCATGGATATTTATTTATTAGCGCACGGCTCTTTTATTGCACATTCCGCGTTGCATAATACGCGCATAAAACGCAATCACGAGATCCGTATCTCTCGCCGCCACCTCGCATAATTCCCCACTTTTGCTGTGCGCATCGATTCACAGGGTGTCCTTCAAGAGTATCGATCGCCGGTGAAGTCAAAATTTGTGCCAAATGCACTTTTTGTTGCTGCAGCAGGAATCTGAATTTACAAGACAAAATTTTTGAATGACATTTGTGTTCAAATAAAGAACATTAAGCAAATTGTTTTAATTAATTAATTGCCATTTGCTCTGTCGTGTTCGCTATATATTGCTCGAAGACAGAACAAACGTGTCGTCCTCGAGAAAATCTCTCAAAAAGTCAAAATTTAAAACAAAAACACATAGGTGCCGAGAAATTTAATTTTTGAACACAAATAAAATATAACAATCTTTACATGTGTACGTAAGCTATTACATAACTGCGGGTTTTGAGTATCTACATCTATATGAGTCGGTCTTTCTCGGAATTTACAAATTCAACTCAATTAAAAAAATTCTGACAAAGGGAAGTCTTACTGTGAGAACTTAATTTAAGCAACGCTTTGACTTGACGTGAGTAAATTTTGTAAACCACGTGGCCGAAGTGTGGACGGCGACAATTTTCTATTTTTGGAACAGCTCTCTCGCACGTCGTTTTCAACAACTGCGCCTTGTTGCTCGCCCGAGAGAGTTCCCCGACTAAAACGGCCACTGCTTGGAGGAGCGAGTAGGTTAAAGTGCTAATGCTGTATGATTGCCGACAGCCAACACGGCCAGCGACCGGCAGAGTAAGCAGCTTTGCCGCGTTAAACCGCGTTGAGTCTACCGGGTGTTCGCTCGTGAACTCTCGTCCTTTTTTCAGATCGATATATGTAATAACTCTTCCTCATCGTAGTAAAGTATTAATCTTGAAGATTGATAATACGGATGTCAGTTTTTAAATTACGTATTGTAGGTATCATATTAACATCTACACGTATTGATATTGCGTATAGAAACTAAGAAAAACTAATCTCTTGTTCTGAACATTATAGAGAAAAATGTGACAACTGAAAGAAACTTAAAAAAGAACTGTAAAAAAAATTCCAGAAATAATTTTTCAATTTCTTATATTTTCACACACACACACACACACACACACATATTTTTGATAGTCTTCAAAATTTCTATAAAAGTTATTAGCTAATTTGTTTTTATTAAAAAAATTTTTTTTATTTATTTTATGTATATATTTACTTTTTTTTTTTTACGTATTTATTTTTTATTTCATGTATATTAAATTTGAAATATAAATAAGTTTTAACTTATTATCAAAAATAAAGCTTGGCATTATAAAGACTCAAAATTGTGCGTGTAATGGAGAAACTAACGAATCTCGTTGAAAACGCTCGAGGGCGATACGCATGTGGCTCGTGTGTGAGATGCAATAAAATGCTTTCGTGCATGGTGGTGCAATTAACACGGCATGAGGGCAGACGACAGCGACAACGTCGTCGTCAGTAAAAGGGCGACCGTTGCTTTTAGCCTGGCGGCTCGTCTCTCGTCGATTCTGAATGTTATTAAACGTAATTTAATATCTAGCTCGGCCGCGCGTTCCCAAACCCGCGCTACTCCTCCCGGAATTCACAATGAACGCGATGGCGATTCCTATTAAAGTCTACGAGCAGCAATGCGCGCTTTCCGAGTCGCGTAGGCGACATCCGCTTTCTTGAAAGCAGGAAGATTCCGCCGATTGCGAAACTCTCTTGGCCGAGCTACGAAGATCTCGTTTCATCCGTCAAACGTAAGTCCGAGTCAAGTGAGAAAAGAGAATCAATTTTTATGAGAGAATATAAATAATTTTTAATTAATATTAAATATAAAAGTAAAAAAAAAAGACAGAGATGAAAGGAAAATTATTTGTTTCACAGAAAAAACTCATCATCGAATTAACTTTCGTTAAAAATAAATTTTAAACTCATGCAGTGTTAAACAAAAACACTATTACGGTTTTTTTTTTATTATTTATTTATTATTCTCCCGTTGTATTTTCAATTTAGCGACCAACTCTATCAGTTAGATCGGTAATTGTGATAAAATCGGTCAATCAACATCTGGTATCGATTCATCGAACGAAATGGAGAGGACAATCGAGAAACAGGCAGCATTGAGATTTCCCGGCAGCGATAAATTTCCTCTCTATCTCTCTATCTCTCTATTTCTCTTGCAGTCCCTCTCCGCCTCTCGCGTATCTTTCCCCATATAAGTGTGGCTAAGTTTATTAGAGCAATTTCCAACGCACCGAACGACGCGTCCGACGATGCTGTGGGGGGGCTTCGAAAAAGTCGTGCTCCAACGACGGGGTTTCCATGGCTACCCGTTATATGGAAAGCCCGCAATTGCCACGTCCAGCCGCCGCAACGACGATAATTATTGCTTGTGGTTTTTAGCGATCATGCGAATTTCGAGCCGAGAGCTGAGAGAGCCTCGCTTCGTTAATCAACGTTCCGCTTCTTTTACTTCTCTTTCTATTACGCTTCCATGATCTCCTTCGTATTTAGCAATCATTTCATTAGTTTCTTTTTCTTTTATATCCGGCAAGTAGCGACAATAATCTCGGGTCTGTATTGCACCAATATCGTTTTCCGCATTTCCGTGGAACGGGAAACATAAATTTTTGACGCGCGTCAATTTAAATGAAAGTTTTTATTTAAAAGTTTCGCATAAACTTCGTTTAGAACTGGACGCGCGCAAATTTCGCTACATCGCCACGGTTTGTTACGACTGTTGAAAATAACCTTGTACTCTGCCGAGAGAACATATGTGGTCCGCGGGAATCCTCGTAACTACGTCGCACGTTTCTTTACGAATTCTTTCACGGAGGAGGCTGGATGAGGAGGAGGAGGAGGAGAAGAGGCGGCTCTCTAGAACCCGCAGGAGCGTAACAACGGCTGTTTCATAAATTATTTTCTGCGGGCGCTGAAGCTCCGTCTCCTCTCGTGGTGGCGACGGGATCGCGGGGGAACGGGGGCGGGCGCGTTAAAAAGAAGGCGAAAATCTCGAGGTACACAAACAGAATCGGAGAGGAAGGATGGCAAGCAAGAGGAGGAGAAGAGAAGGTGGAGGAGCGGGACACTGCGACTGTTTAGCCTTGACATTCGCCTCCCACATCCTGCTGGGCTGTCAGTGGCACTCAACCGACGAATTTTCGGTCACACCAATGATTACTGCCCAAGGCCACAAAAAAACCCCGTTATTTTATTTTAACTGTATATTCTACTTTGGATTCTGTATAGTTTGTTACAATAGCAAGTACATTGAGTTACGCAAGATCCCCTCTTTTTCGTTGTGAGAAATCACCGTTATTACGTGAAATTACTTCCTACTGTTGTGTGTGAAGAGAATTTAATGATGTGAAAAATCTACAAAACGATGTGTGAAATAAATTAAAAAATTTTTTTTTGTGTGAAATAAATTTAAAATTGTAGTCGATATCTTGCAAAAATATAAACATAATATATGGGTGATATGGCTTAAAGAGCCTTAAAATGGAAAAAAATAGTTCAACAAAAACACAAAATATTTTAAAATTACATTTGTAATTTTATTTTGAAAAAACACATTAATGAGAGATATCAAAATATTATGGTCTAACGAAATGATAAAATGTACAAATTTCGTAGAAGAGAGAGAAGAGAGAGAAAGAGTGATACTTATATAATTAACGAGTATATTTGTTCGATAAAAAGCCGTTTCCTTTAGCCGATCTTTAGATTTTTATCAACTTTTTGATATCGCAATTCGATATCGTTATCGTCGCGTTCTAATCAGCTTGTTAACATTATTTCACGGTTTCTCGCAAAAAGCGCGCGCAAGGTCTCTTAAAAAAAAAAAAAAAAAAAAAAAAAAACAATGGCGCAAGATAAGCGCAACCGAGAGAAAGAGAGTGAAAAGCCGCGCATGTGTGTTGCACAACAATGCGACAATTCTCCCCTTGAGCTCGCGACCGCCGATGGACGTTGATTTGCATTTCTGCATAATGTGCACTGATTCGTTTGATAATGCGTAATGTGCATTTCTAGTTCCGCGAATTCGTAGGAGAACGGCGGGAATGGCGCGCAAACACCTCGAGGCGGACCTTAATCGGTTGATCCTTAAAAGAAAACGTGCCAAGGCCGACAATGATCTCAATAGCGCGAACGCACGGCGAGCACAATCGCGCGCGTCTTATTAATTTGCAGCGCGATCCGAGCTGCACAGGTCAAAGCTCAGATAAGTTTTGTGCGCGTGTGTTTTTCTTAACACATCTACATGTAAATTTTGATTATTTATTATCCATGTTATAATTAGTTTTATATTATAAAACTGAAAACTTTTAGTTTTTAATATCGCTTTGATAAAATAGACTAAAATTAAGTTTAATTCTACGAACTGTTTCAAAACCGGAAAATGTGTTGTTTGTATTCTCACTTCAAGTCTCTCGGAAAGTAATTAATTATAATCTCTTTCCAAAAATACTACTTCTCTCTTAATTGATGTGTTTTTCGCTCGGTCTGCTTGAACTGCGCGACATTTCGAGCTTTTCCAGGAAACACACAAGTCCACAAAGTGCTTTTAGTTTAATTCGCGTAAACGTTGCAACACGCTTGAAACATCCGTCGCACTACGAGAAAGTAGCGAAGCTCGCGAAGAGTTATGCAATTTGTTACGACGGATGACATTTTTTCCATTTCGTAAGGAGTCGCAATTTTTCACGGAACCGGATTTGGTAAACAGAGCGAAAAGAAATCTGTAGTTCTACGAGTTTGATTTAATGTTGATCCGAATTTTATTTTGTGAAAAGTTGGTTCGCTTGCATTTACAAAGAAACAAATCGTTTAAAGAATACCGATGTATTTTATTTTTCTCTCGATAAGAGTATATTTTTATTTTATTTCGTATAAAAAATTTAATGTAATAGTTTTGTTTTTTTCTCATATGTTGTTATTTGCGACATATATAAGCAGCTAGAAGTGACAATTGTTTGATTCGTAGAAGGCGTGAGGTGCACTTCGTCTCGTAACAAAGTCTCGAATCATTATATGCGGATTTTTCTCTCGACGTACATTGTATTAATATCCTATATTTTTTGTGCGTTTTACAACTACCGTCGTCGTTTAATTGACACTATCTTACGAAAACAATAGCGCATGGTTGTGCGTTCGTATAATGATTATTTGCCAGTGCTGATTCAATGATGAGGAATGCGCGACCGATCGCGAAGGGTGCGCAATGATCGATGCGATACGCAAGATCGATGTATTACCTGGCAAAGCGATTTGCATCAACGTACGACGCCCAGAAATCAAGATCGTCGATGACGACTTGTATATTTCGTTATACAAGTAAGCCATGACTGACTCACCAATCGAAGTTTTTCGCGGTTTTTTCAGTCAAGATTGAACTATTTTCATATTTTCCAGAATATTTGGTTCAAACACATTGTCAACTTGACACATTGTCAAGTTTATTGTCAAATTTATTATTTCTTTCGAAATCACATATAAAATCTATTACTATGAATAAAAACCTACTACTTTTATTTAAAAAAAAAAGTAAAACTTAATTTAAATTTCAATTCGAATAATGTGCAAACAATTTACACTCCTCTTAAAAATACAAGTATCGGCTCTTACTACCTGTCAAATTTCGCGGTTGGTTTTAAAATCATACAATCCTTGAATCTTATTGTTATTTAATTCGTTAATTTAAATTTATTCACCGGGGAAGAGAAATGAGAGTTACGCGAGATGCCAGTAAGCGTTCGAGTTCGAAATGTAAAGGTTCTTGAGAGTCAGTGAGAGGTTTAACTGTATTTTATATGAAAAATTTATATACAAGAGGAGAGCGTACTTAAGAGATGACGGAGCTTTAAGAAACGTTCAGAGGGATCGTCAGAGAGAGAGAAAACGCCGGCGGCGATTATTACTTCAGAATCGACGGGCGGTCTTATCGTGCAATTTGCATAAAATCCGTTCGTCTCGAAATCGACGATGACGAACGCCTTACTGTTCAGGGTGTCCCTGGAGTGCTGAATGATTTCTCAGATCAATCTCTGAGTCATTTATCTCCAATATTATAAACATCCACAGCGTCGCTTTTCATTTACTCGCGATTTATTGCGAAACACAGTTATCATCGTTATCAAGCAAGGAGATCGGTTACACACACTCACACGCATACAAAAAGCCACACCGGCGTTTAAAAATTGTGTGTTCGAGTAGTTAGCCAATAGTCACAACTTACGACGTCTCTCTCTTCTCTGAAACAATCTGCGATTTGTTTTCGAGTCAGATCAAAATCTAAATTAGAGTAACCAATCGAACATCGGAGACCGGAGCGATTCGAACATCGGAGAGCGGCGAAACGATTTCATGGCGTGCCGCGTTTGCATACCGTGCTATTTAATGCTCTAGAAGGTGCGCCGGCGAATCGACACGAGAGGAAGGCGCAAGAGATATAGTGGAATTACCGTTTCTTGGCGCAGGTTGCATTGTTATTAGCGGCCAGATGGGAAGAAAGCCGACGCAAACGATCGGCGTTTCAATTATGAAACGTCAACTTACCCGCCTCGTCTATAGAATCGTGAAAATAGACGTGAAATAACGTCGACAAATCTCGAAGAGAGTAGACGAGATACTGTTCGCTTCCGCGCGATCGCAGATTCACCGGCGGAATACATAATTCTTTAGTCGGTAAACTGCTAAGCGTCGAAATTTCTTTAACGCTGTCGGCGACATTTATAGTATTTCGGAAAAGTGGAATCCACAGACATTCGAGGCATTTATAGCGCGCGTTCTCTCGAACCGTAAGACGCGATTACGAGACAAATCGTTTCGGTTTCGGAGACATCCTCGTACGCGTACGAGGATCGTCGTCGTTTTCACCGCGACAAATAATCGTCTTATGTCACTGTCCGATCTGATTAAATACGCGCGGTCACGCGTGAAACGCTCGGGATGAACGCCGCGCGTTCGGATAAAAAAATGCGCTTGTGTGTCGTTACTTTTGAATCCGCTACCTCTCGCGACGAAACGGAACGCGACCTTCGGCGACCCGCGTCTCGTGCCGAATTAATCGCATTACGTGGGCTTGTTTGCGCGCGATAGGCAATTGGGAAGTGTGGGCGGATACGAACACAACGTTGTTCGTGTGTGCGTGCGCGCGTGTGTTACACACGATATACCGTTCGTAAATTTTATCGACCAACCGACCATCCACGATACTTTTTTTTTTTTTCGAAAAACGCAGACCTGCGGTCTCTCCGGATAAGCATCGCGCCGCTGCTGTCGTAACTCCACGCCAATTTACGTTTACTCGGACACAGAGAGGATTTGCTTAGCCATTTCCGCCTTCGCGGGAATATCGGTGAATTTTAAGTTAATGCAGAATTTTACTGCGGCACTTTGTGATCGCATATCTATGCAACACCGTGAAGGACACATAATTAAAGCAAACTTATTTTTACACACCTCGGAATTTTATTATTTAGAAAATTTTTATCTAAATTTTTTAATAAAATAATGTACATTAAAACAAACTAAAAGAGATTAATTATCATAATGACACCTTGTCCATTCATCGATCAAAGCTCGATGGAAACGTGACAAAGAATGAAGGTTTTTAAACTCGGAGACAGATCTTTGTCGAACGTTTTTTGTTCCCGCGCATTGATTATCGGAGCCTGAATGTTGATAGAGTTCGGTTCACAATGTGAACGAATGTGACCTAAATAATAAACCCACGACCGGTCTTAAATCCTTCGTTATGAACGGTTGCTACGATTTCACGCTTTCATGTCGCGAAGGGGATCGTCGAGCAACGCGAGAGCACCGCGCATTTGTTTCTGCCACGTGCATATACGACTCTGTCTTTCTTCCCGTAAATTTATTCAGTCGCTCGTTGTACGACTCGTGAATAGGTAAAGACCGGTACTTAAAAAGCTAGAAAAACGATGATGTTCTCCCCTCTCCGCGCCCCGTTGGGCCATCTTCTCCCCCGCTTGGTTCTGTCTCGAAAAGGTGGGCGAGCGATTCATATTGTAATTTCAACCAGCAGGATCCATTTGTCTTGCCCGGGGGCAGTTTTACAGCAAATTCGTTATCCCGGAATAGCGCTAGAAAAAAAAAAAGGGGGGAGGAGAGAAGGAGAGAGAAAGCGATAAAAGAGACACACACAAAATTGTATGCTCGCCGAGTCGTGACGACAATGAAGCGTTTCCGTGGCAATAAAACAAAGCATTGTTTAATGCACACTTCGTCTGCCTCGTTATATGGAGGATTCTTTGTCGTTTCTTGCGCGCGGTACAACAATCGATGCGCGAGCTTCGATTATATGTACGAAAGCAGATCCTTGCGGAGACGGAGGATCGTCGATCATTCCAAACTGAGACTATCGATCATTTCTGACGTATGTATAGCACGAAACATAAGAAGATGTGTGTTTTTATCATATCAGTTTCGAAATTCTATTTTTATCGAAAAACGTAACTGATAATTCTCTTCAAATGTCTGTCCAAGGAAAATCGATTTTTTTCTGTTTGCGTCAGCCAGTCTGTCATTTATCGCGAGTTTCTTATTTTGTCGTTTGTCTTCTTCGGTACGTTTTTGTCACGAAACAAAAAAAATGAAACTCGTATTTGTTTTGTTCTTTCCGTCTTCCACGAGCTTGACAAAATATTGAACGTCTGCGCTTGCTTGGCGATATTTGTCAGGGCGACGAAAAATCGCACGAAGAGATTCAGACATAAAATTGATCTGAACACGACCCGGACGTCTGCGCTTACGATTTCACGTTTCGGCCAAACTAAGGCCTGTTCTACAATACAGTCGTAAGTCGTAAGTCGTAAGAAATTGACCGATCACAGATAAATCACAGAAGAATAATCGATTGTTATTGGTCAATTTCTTACGACTTACGACTTACAACTGTATTGTAGAACAGGCCTAATCCGTCATCGATGTCGGTTTATTTAGCTACGGACACGCTAAAACAATTGCAAAAACCGTTTTTCGATAGTATACGTAATCACAAATGCATCTGCATTCAAAGACAATTTATTCATCGCGCAAGCAGATTAATAAAAAAAAAAAAAATACTTGCGCTTTCTATTTTTTTTATATTAAAGTAGCACGACGCGGCTGAGCGCTTTGTACAGCCGATGTTTATTTAAAAAATAAAATATAAAATAAAAAAATTAGAAGCGTTGTTAGAAGCGTTATCGTATCTTTCTATTTGATCTTAAACTATATCGGACGACGCTCTTCGAACGAGCGTTCGGAGTTGTTCCGCTTTTGAAAAGCGCAGGATCACTAATGTGAACAGTCGGATACAAAGGGTCATGGCCTGGTACCCACGCTAGATCCAGGTGTTTGAGATTAATAGAGACAGATCGATCGGTTGCCGAGGGAAAGGAGATACGACGATAAAATAGCGTCTTTTAACTCCCTCATAGTACGTGTTTATAAAACTACCTCTATTCTACTTTCTCGCTCGCTTTATAAATGAATAAAGTTCGTACAAATATCGAAAAAAAAAATGTATTGGTCTAATTTAAAATAATTTATTTATATATACACAGTGGATCCTCAAAAAGTGTATTGTGGCGCGCTAGCATTTTAAAATATCTTTATAACGAAGTGATATATATTAGCGCTATGTTCATTAATGTCTCACAATATACGGAAGCAGTGTATACTTCCAGAACTCTCAATATTGAAGCAAGTAAAAAAAAAAAAAAAAAAGAAAAACGCGAAAATTGCACACTCGGAAAAAGGCACAATTGCGTTTTACTTAGAAAACACACACTTGATCTCTCTTCGAATTTTTAATTTCTCCAAAATTTTTTTGGAACTTTTAATATTATGTATTTTATATGCATGTACAATAAATTCTAAATTATAACGTATATACAGAAGTATATACAGAATGTGGTATCTCAAAAAACTTATCTTTTCAAAAAAAAAATAAGAACAGGCGCTAAGTGCACACGCGCAACACGTATTGTATTTAAATTAAGAATCTTAACTCAAACTGGTTTTCATTATTATTTTATATAAAAAAAAAATTTAAATCAGTTTTTATTTTTTTAATATTTTGTATGCATGTACAATGTAAATTATATCTCCGACTCCATAAGACATATAACCTCATTGTGTACATATTATTATTAAAAACGTGAGTGTGACAATACTTTTTGGAGCCGCTGTACACATGTGCACTTAATTTATTTCCGCGGAACACCGAGAACGCTATGCTCTTGCTTTTTCACAAATGTATCGCGCATGAACGTCATTCGATACGAACGAGGAAAAGCTCGTGTTACTCGTTTTGATATATCAACACGTTTTATCTGCTTTATTACACGCACGCATGGAAAATTGATAAAAATTCGAAACGAGATTTTCATAACTATGCGGATAGTGTTACGCGCGCGTTTGTGTCGACCGGACTCCAGCTCCGGACTCGGTGCTAACAGCCGGTTTCTTCTCGCCTAGCCACGTCCAATCGATCATCAGCCGTGATTATGTATCTACTTCGAAAGTGACTCTCGCGACGGCGAGTTTTGCGTGTGTTATGCAATTGCCTCGCGTTTTGAGATACTGAAAGATGCAGGCGCTTTAAGTATTCGATTTTAATAAGCGACGTGCGTACGAAAAAAAAGAGAGAACGCGGAACATGGAGTTCTGGCGCTTTTTCAACGAAAAGAAGTAGTAGAAGAAGAAGAAGAAGAAGAAGAAGAAGAAGAAGAAGGGAAAGAAGAGATGAAGAGAATTGTGTGCGACGGATAACGTTGTGTTGACGCTCGGGGTGGCAATTCCCACGAGAGACAGGTGGCACGCGATTGGCGGTGCTAAAATTGCGCCCGGGCCCCGATTGGCCGTGTACACGGCGCGGCTTAGTCATCGTTCTGCTTTTGGAAAATTGGCGCGGTGCCGAATTTCCGAAACCCTCGCGCGAAGGGTTTCTCCGCTCGATGGCTTCCCTCTTCTCTTTCTCTGCTGTGTCTTTCTCACCTCTTTCCCCTTTTATTCGTCTCTAAGACATCACCGGCCTAGTCGCAAACGTATTAATTCTATTTGACTTTCTAATTGATAGATAACACGCACAAATAAGGCGTAAACACACACACCTGGCCTCGCTAATAAAGAAACTTTGTTTTGCGGATGTAGACAAAATCTAGAGAGATCGAGAACCGACGTAAACTTCGGCCAAAAACGCAATAAATCGATCTGAAGATAATCATGTGTGATACGCAGATATTTAATTGCGCACATCAAAGTCCAAAGACGATAACATTCGAGTGATATTACGCTCGGTGCGAAGTCCAGTCTTGTACAGGAGATTTCCTCGCTATATCGCAAAACACTTTTCAATGGGAGGGAGGCTAACTGATGTATTATGTAAAAACAACGTTTTGGATTTCAAATTGAACAACTATCTAAAATAATAAATATACGCGCGAACCAGCTGCGGCTGGTTTGTGTAATAGAGTGCCGACCTCGGCGATAATAGGACGGGTTAAAAAAAAATTGCGATAATGAGGATGCAACAGTCTGTCGCGGCAACAGTTGTTGCCACCGACCACTCGTCTATTTTTAATCGCTTTTTAGTCACGCTAGGCGTCGCGGCGTTCCGCCTAACGCGACGGATGAAGAAAGAAAAGGAGCAACCGAGGCTGGCACCGCAGATTGCAACATCGAGTCCAGTGTTTACGAGAGGCGCGATGCGAAGGCTCTTCTCGTCGCTAAAAGGGTCAGTGAGCCAGGGTCACCGTTTTGTATCCACATGGCGGCGTAACTCGTGTGAACGCGCGTTATATTCCTATTGCGAGTACGCGTTGCGCGGCGAAGGCCACCCGTTGTATCGCACGTCCTCGACTATATATCGTATGGGGAAAACGTTTTGTTCTCTGAGATGCTAGCTTGAATAATCGCTAAATTTCCTGAACGTTTAAAAACGTCGAAAATATAAAAGAGAGAACGCACTGAAATAAAAAAAAATAAATAAATAAATAAAAAAATAAAAAAACTGAATCCTTGTATCATCACTTCAGATCCGTAGAAATAAAAGATGAAAGGTCGTTATTATAATGCAATTAAGCAAGTTTCAAACGTTTCATTATTCAGTTCAACGTTGAATATTCATTTCGTATTGTGCCGAGATAAATGGAAATAATCACATATGTATATTATTATACGCTTAATATACGTACAAATGATATAGTGTTAAATTTGCCGATAAATTCCTATTTAAAGTCCATATTTATTAACAATTTCGAGAAACGGGACTATTGACTCGGTATAATGTGTATTGTCAAAAGTCTGAAAAGAGAAGTGTGTTTGTCCAACGTTAAGCATATGGTAATAGCGACGCGGGACAATGGGGAAAGTGGCCGATTGTTGTGGCCTCTCACAAATTCCCTCCCCGGTTTTGCTATCAACGCTTAACGCGTTACGGAGCGCGTAGGAGGACCCGCATCGAAATTTTTCAATTTCTCTTAGGAAGGAGTAATATTATTATTATTATTATTATTATTATTATCACGAAGTTCACAAAGAGAACTCACTCAAAGCTCCGACACGCGCGTTTATTATTTACTTAAGCGTTGCATAAGCGCTATATATGGAATTGAAATTGCGACATTGCCTTAGAGACGCTCATCTTCGCCGATCTGTGCAACGGATGGGGTATCACAATTTCCGATCGGTCAGTTTAGTCATCAAGCCTGTCACGACGCTAAATGCTAAGAGGACAAGTGTAGACGTAACTGCGTATTATATACTTCGCGAAGCAAAATTAATGTTACGACGTAGAAGAACAAAATAAAGGTTACGATATATCGTTTTTTATTACCACACATAAATCTCTGGGCAAATTTCATTCATATTCAGCAAACGTATTCAGCAAACTGTGTTAATAAGATAACGTTTCTTAATAAAAACAATATTCTTTTCTATATTTTCTTCTTTTTTGTTCTTTTTCTTTAAAAAAAGAAAAGTTAGAAAAAGAATTTTATTAAATTAAAAAGAATTAATTTTAATTTCCACGAGAGGAGGGAGTAAATTAAGTGTTTTTCACATATTTTTGATGTAAATCAAGCATTTAATGTAAATTTTCGAATTAAATTTAATTCGAATTTCTATGTGTATTAATTTTAGGACACGTTTTAGACAAGTTTTGGAAAATACACTTATATTTGAAAAATGTATAATTATATTTGCAGAGACATCCGGCATATAAGCTCGTACAGACCTTAATACTTAGTTTAAAAAAAAGTAATTTAAAGAAGTAAATAATTCTTTGAGACTGTAAATCTAAAAAAACCTACGAGAACTGTAGACCGGGTCTGTGAGGCCCGGTCGCAACTTTAAGATTAAATATCTTCGCGAAAAATCAATATTTGTTCAATTTCTTTTTTTCGAATCAAAAGTTTGAACGATTCTGCGTCGGTGAAAAATCAGATTGAAAAAATGTTCACTAGTTTCGAAGATAAAAGCGTTTAAAAAAAAACTTATGTTTTCTAGAAACGTCGGTGCGCAATTTTTTCGAATCTGGTCTGAAAGACCCAGTCCACGAATGAAGGATTAAGTAAAACGAGCACAGTCATTTGATGACAGTCTGCGACAAAAAAAAAAAAAAATAATAATTTCGCACCCGAGAAAGGGTGATTTCGCGCGGTGCCGCTTCCACGAATAGCCCCCGAGGAAGCATCTGGACGAAAGTTCGCGAGACGTTACCGATTTTATAGTTCGCAGACAGAGAAACACATCGAAAGAAGCTGAGAACAGCGCGTGTGGGCGATTCTCATGTGGTCTTGGTGCCTTCGTTTCTCGCCGGTTCACCAACAATCTCTTAAACGTTTTTCTCGTCTCTTTCTCGAACCTCGTAGAATTCTAATGTCTCTAGTTTCGTATCACGATTTCACGTGTGTGTAGGTCGATCTCTCTTCTGGATTCTGCGGAAAGAACCGGTTTCGCACAATCTCAAAATATCATATAAGTAATAACCACGAAGGAAGGAAGCAGAAGAAGTAAAGACGAGAAGATGCAACCTTATATTATATTGATACTTTACTTAATTTTCTTAATTATTGCTATTTTTACATTATTAAAAATTACAAATATACGCAGTCTCTGTCTTCGTCAGACAAAATTTTCGCGTAGATAAAAAAATTATCTGAATCGTTTCTTCGCGCTTTGATCTTTTTATTTAATAAAACCGCAGTAGAATCCGTAGTAGAATCTGGCTCAGGTTGTGAATTGCATAATGTTATGTCGTTAGACTTTCCTCGAAAAGCACAGCGTCCATAATAAATCTCTTCTAACTGTTGACACTGTACAGAACCGTATAGCAAGTCTTATTCATCGGTTTATTTTTAACCACGTGTGTGTCCCTCTATATACCCCGTCGAAATTATGTAAGGAGCACGTCTGAAGGGTGAAATCGCGACCATGGCAACTATGGTAATTTCGCAATGAATATGGATGTCCAAGAATAATAACGGAGACGATGTTTATGATATTTTCCGTCCCTCGCTGTCCGTTTATATTCGCGTCTGCTTAAAAAAAAACAAAAAAAACAAAAAAGAATTTTTGTACGTATTTTTTATTTGTATTTACAAGTTTTTATTATCAGCTGTTAATTATCGCAGTAAATATACTTTTCCTCGTTTGCTTATTGACATTTTATAGCGGACGGATTGAGCGTAGCAGAAATTTTCATGCCGTTAAACTTACCGCTACGTACACAAATTTGCATAGATTCCTAGAAGGCCTTTCGCGTTTCAGCTGTGTCTATCTATTACTATATATACCGTACACCGGATTTTGCGTTTAGTGATGATAAAAGCGCAAGGCCGGCCTAGAAGGGTGAACCTTGTCATCGTCGAGTAACCAATTACGTTCTCTGGAAATAGTGATATCGATAAATAAGATCACGTGCGGCTATTAACAATGTCACGATATTCGCATCCCCTACACATCGTGGGTTGTTTTATTTTTATTTTTATTATTAATAGAGTCTATCATTTCTCATTGTCTCTCTTCTCTCTGTTAAATTTTAATTTTGCGTATCGCCACACTAGAGAGATGCTAATCGTGATGACCTCGCTAAAAATGTTTCGTTTCTTTCTTTTTCCAAATATCTTGCTTTTCCTGTGTACTTATCCGATACGATATCGTATGACGGTATCAGTCTTGACATTGTGACATTTTTATCGCCAAAGCTTTCAAGTTTGATGTCATAAAAGTCACGTTATCAACAAAATTCCAAGTAAACCGCCACGTTATTTTTGTATTTCAACGACGAGGTCTTTGATCGGTCCAGATTGGTACTAAATTAGCGGGATTGAAAAATTTCATGTTAAGTGCCGAAGAGACTGAGAGCTTAAGTGCATTGACCCCCGCATCACCATGCTGCCTTCATTAAGCCTCACCCTTGCTGCTGTCAGTCTTTTTTCACGGTGTGCCCGTAGAGGTGCCCTAACCCCATTGAGAAAGCAGCTGGTCGCGTGCTGACCCCCCCATGGCCAAGCCATGTTTCGATATCTATAGGGTGGTTCGAAATCAATAACTAACTACAATAAAACTATACAAGACTGAAACTGATAAATAACTCTATCGATAGTTTCGTTGAATAATTAATCAAAACAGGATAATAAAAATTTAATATAATGCGATTGTATGGCTTAATGAATAACTGCGCGAGCGTATAACTTTTATTATTTTATATTAAAGTATATATGTATGGTATTCACACACACACACACACTGGAGAAAATTTTAACACAATATGTCAGAAAACGATTGAAAAGAGACGGCAGAATATACAAGTATTCGTGTAACTGCAAATTACAGCACCGCAAAATCTACAAAAGCGAAATCGCGCGAGCTACCGAACGTTAGTGTGCGTTGCGAGAGAAAAATAATCACGACAATTATAGATCTTCCTACGCAATCAGCTGGTTTATCGTCGCGGCGAAGGCCGCCATTGACATATCTAAAGAGAAACAAAGAGAGAGAAAGAAAAAAAGAAAGAGAGAGAGAGAGAGAGAGAGAGAGGGAGGGAGAGAGACGTGGCAGAAACGTTTTTATAAGCAAGCGTTTTATTTTTCTCTTCCCCACACGTTAGGACCTGCAACAAAAGATTCGGGTCTCGGGATCGGGACAGAAGATCCTTATACGCTATCGGCATCGTTAATATGCGTACATCAATTTCGGGCCCGACGCCCACGTGTGAGAAGCATCGCGTTGAGAATTTCAATGCTCGTCTATCCTCGATCCTGCCTTCTCCGTGATCTTAAACGGCATGACGGCGATCAATCTTAATCGTTTCTTCCTCGAAGCGAACGCGAGAGGTAGATAAAAATGTTCCTCGGAATGTGTCTTCATTAAGTTAGGTTTTAATAACACTGTTTGCCAAACGATAAAATTGAAAAAAAAAAAAAAAAAAAAAGAATCGACAATTATTCTCAAATAAAAATCTCAAATCTTGTTCTTTGTTTAAGTTTCTCAATTACGCAATCAAGAAGCGGCCAAGAAGAAGATTAGTTTAATGTTCATTCAAACAAGTATATATAAATGTAAGAATGTGTTAGCGATTGAAGTGTGAATAGGCATAAAAAAAATCTAAGAATTTTGCAATTATTTTATTTCTAAGATGTAGAAAAATACTCCACGCGCGTACCGCAAAGATCTACTACTGTTGATTCTCTGTCTCTGACTCTCTCTCGCGCACTTTTTTGTGTAAAACATCAATATGAATACTGAATTAAGAGATCGCATGTACGCGCACAAATTTCAAACCGGTTATTCGACACGACTCTTTCTCGTGACGGAATTAATAACAGAACACACAGAGGAACGAAGGTCGAAAAATATCGATGTATATGAAAAAAAACAAAAAAAAAACAAAAACAAAAAAAAATAACCACCGAATTATCTCTCGTATATATATTCTACAAATATGTTCACGGTGCAACGACGTTTGACGTACATGTTTTTTTTTGTTTTGTTGTTATCGGACAACGTGCTCACGTTCCGTACAATAGACTCCGCATTGCTTCGTCAAAATAAAAAGCAGCGCCGCGAGATCGAGCGCGCGCGCGCGGAATATTAAGCGGGCGATTCTCGGTCGAATATTTTGCATTTCTTTCGTTTGGTCAGGGAACGCCTCTGCACAAACACACGAATAATACTTACGGCTTGTTAACGCGACGCACATTGCAAACCCGTGTAAACCTCATCGTGATTACGCGGTGAATTATTATAACGACGAGTAACTGGAAAAATTGTTTTTCTGTCGCGTCTTATGCGACGCGCTCTTGTATATTAAAAATGTGTATAGAAATAAATTTATGAAGATAAAACGAGTCTTCTCTCTTTCTCCTTGCACGCGTTGCACGTTGCACATGCGTGCGGTACAGGGCGACGATAGAGTGCAAAACGTGAACCGTTCCGTCTTTTTTTATTCAGCCGGCGTGCGCGAGCGGGAATAACGCGGCATCGCGCGTCCGCGCGGAATATCAACGAGCGTGCCGGCCGTTCTACGACGTTTCTGCATACTGTCCGACGTGCAATTTATTTATTTTTTTTTTTTTCGCTCGCATTTCATCTTTATCGTATGCGTACGAATGCACATCCGTTTAGCACGGACGATTGTGTGTGTTTGTTATGTCTGACGCGTGAGTTTCTTCATTGTTTCTTTTCTCATTTGTTTGTGTTTGTTTTTTTTTTCGAATTTGTGCGTTAAAGTGACATAAAAAAAATTTTTTTTAATTTCTATTTATATATACTCGCTACTTTTTATATTATCTTTTTGTTCTTCAATATAAATATTGAAGAATTTCTTTTTCTCTTCGGACTCGTTTTTCAAATATCAAAGTTCTTCGTGAAATATGCAAGATGGTGCTGACAAAGCAAGGTGAAGATCTCCATTTATACAAAGTGCAGTATCACGTAGAAACACCGACAAGCTCTCCGACAAATTGCACACACACGCAAGAGCACACGCTTATAAACACTTTATTCCGCCGGCGCGTCGGGCATGCGCGTGAAATATTAATCGCGATCCTCGAATCGCTAGATCGCCAACGCGGACATCGTATTTAATCCGCGAGTGCACGCTTCGCCACACACGTGCTTTTTGCATTAAATTACGATATAAAGTAATTTTACGTATTTTTTTTTTATTTGTTTATCTCGACAAGAGATATCTATTGTACGCGTCAATCGCGCGGAGATTTTTAAAACTTACAGCCAATCTAAAAACATTTTATTTTTTCTTTTGCGAGAATAAAATTAAAGATAAAAATAAATCAAATTTATTCATCCGCGCGCGCAGCTCTTCTTAATTCTTCGAATGTGCAAAAATTCTTCATTTATTCTCTCACAAGGCAAAAAATATGTTTTTAATGTAATACGATGTGAAATGTCTCTCGAATAAATTTCTCATTTTTCTCCGGCGCATTTTTTTTTTTTTTTTTCGTTCAGATCGAAATGTCAGCAAGGGGGCACCGCGCCGCCCGAGTTATCCAGCGGGGGGTCATGCTTCGTCGATTCGCTCCCCTGCGACATTCCCCAGGCCCGTAACTGATCCTCGATGTTTCGCCCTGGGATATACCATTAATAATTCGGAAAGTTCGAGCGATATTTCGGTAGTCGTAATGCCGGTTTTACTGCTGCGGCCCGCGCGCTATAATAATTTTCCCTACCTCTCTGTCTCACTCCCTATTTCCCTCTTCTCGATTCGGCTCGACGATTTCGTTTATTGCAATCTCTACGGCATGTGAGTTTTATCAGCTGTGGATACTTACAGCATGTTCGCAAAAGTTTTGCTTTACCGTTACATTCCCTAAAAAACCGCCATTAGATACTTTAGACGAGGGAAGAAAAAGAGTCTCGTCAAAAAATTGCTATTATTTGCTACAATTACCGCAACAATAAATTTCTACAATACGAAACTTTGTATCTGTTTCGCTAGCGCGATTTAACAATTAAAATAACGCGTTTTTGTTTAAAATAGAAATAAAAAGTTTTTCGAAAATATATATATATAGTTTTCTTACAGCGACTGTTGTTAATACACTTCGTTTGTGACGTGTGGCACGTGGATTTTTTTTTTTTTTTTCGCTACATTTCGGATGTTCACTCGTAAACACGCTCCTGAATGCATTTACAGCCGGGGGGAACCCTCGCCCCGTGTTTTGCAGACGCGGAACGACCAACGGGGTCGTGCTGGGGGGTTTCTCGGTGGCACACGTATTGATTTTCGTCAACCACCTCTCTCTCTCTCTCGGAGACGAAAGGGGGTCTTGCGCTGACTTCGATGAATTACTTGTTCGAAACGAATTGCATTATGAGATTACGCAATTTGAGTGCTTTTGCTCGGATATTCAATCGTCTATAGACATATACATCTATTTCACATGCAAATGCTCCGGAATTTATAACACTCGAGGAAACGTTGTTTTGCGACAGAATCGCCACTAATCGCGTATTCCTTGCAAAAGTTGTAAACATGTTTGCACGTAACTTGTAACGTTGTTCGATTTGATAGTCTTTTTTCTCTCTCTTTAAAAAAAAATTTTTTTCCCAAGAAGAAGTATATAACATAAATATCATGCAAATTTTGTTTGCACAACTTGTCTTTAATAATAATAGCGATCTAAAGGTAAAGATGTGAGAGAGTTCTATATATTATACCAGTGCATAAACATGTCGAGCGCCTTTAGGGGCGGGTTTGGAAAATCTCCAAGCATGACGGCCATCAAAATGATATTAAGCGACTCCGCCTCTTCTGAGCGAAACGAGCGAGAAAGCCGTGCTTTGCACCAACTTCAGACGTACTCGCCAATTCTGAAAACAACAAGCAGCAGGTTTAACACTTTGCACATCGTACCGTCTATAAAAAAACTGAATAGATGCAGATGGCGTGATAAAAAGTGTCAAAACCACTTATTATCCCGATACTCTGTGCAAAGTGATCGTTAAATGAAATAGCGATCTTGCAAATGAACGAGAAGAGACGACCGCGACAAAAATCTGTGCGTGTCGTCGTAAATTGCTTCCCGGGCCCCGCAATCGCGAACACGAGCTCGGCAACACGCGAATCCATATATCGTCTTCTGTGTGTCGATGTAAACAAAGTCTTTTGTCGATGAAACCTCACCGAGGCTTTCGTCGAGCGCGAGCGCCGCGTTTTACGTAAGACGCACATCCGGTTTGATAGATTTGCAGCGTATATAAACGCGCCGTGCCGGCAAATCGGCGCGCGCGACGGCGATTATACCGCCGACTAAGAGCGAAGTCTTGTCGAGGAAACGAGGATTCTATTGTGTAACCAGACCTCCGGGGCCTCTCGACGGAAAATAAAATAGTCCGGTCTCTCTCTCTTAATAATAAGACAAATTGTGACATACGTCTCGTTACGTAAGCGCAACTATGTGAACAAAAATAAAATAACCAGAAGGATATATTCAATATTCTCGGTTAAAAACATAAAAAACATATGCGCGTAGTAATTCGCAATAATTTCAAACGGTCGTTTCTTCTCGCAAAAGCTAAAGAACAGGAAAAAAAAATATAAACCGACAAAATGACAAAATTTGAATTTTCGAATTTTTTCAGAAATTACAACAGATATAGTCTCAAATTCGCGCGATCTCGCGGAATAATTTTTTTAATTTTTTACCATCATAAACACACACTCGAGACCTTTACCTATCCTGCCGTGACGAAGCTGATGAGATTGCGGTGACGAGCAGAAGGAGATTCCGTTGGCACGGCTAACATGTAGGCCGGGACCTAGCGCCAGCACCTCTGAGAATTCTCTCGATCCGTCTGCCAAAGGGATCGCATTCTGCGAACGCTATAAATCGGCTCATATACCCGCGCCACACCGACACAGATATTACCTCGGAATCTTTGTTCCGCGAAGTTAGCTCTTCTAGATCACGCTCCAAATCGAGCGCGACGTCGATTGCACAATCGGCCGATTGCATCAATCGAATAACGATCGAAACTGTCTCGATCAGTTTTGTTAGTTTTTGCGGTGATATTCTCCGATCGATAATAAATTCAACACGCGCGAGAATATTTTCGATCGTTTCTTTTTTTCCGCCACGAAAAGATTTTTATTTTCTTCGCGATCGATAAGATACGTGGAGAAAATCAAGAAAGAACGTCAACACAAAGAATCGTGTCAATTAAAAATTGTGTCAAAGAATTCGATAAAGCGCTAAAAGCGCGTTAAAAATACACAGAACCCCTTCGAATTCTCTTCTACCGCCCGCACACACTCTATTTTCTTTTTCCCGAGTTTTCTCTGTTGACATCTGGATTTGATGTGTCTGATTAGTTCAATTACTTTTCCCTTTCTGCGAGTTATTGTGATGAGAGAAGTTCGGATATATATATATATATATATATATGTATATGCGGCTGATTAGACTTTAGTACCCTAGTTTGGATGAGTGGGCTATACCCTTAAGAACTTTCCAAACAGACTCCCTTGGCACTTTCGGCAGTTCGGCTGTTGTGAACCAATCCAACCACCTCTTCGAGACGGTAATGCACGGTTCCCCCTCAGAGAGTATAATGCCAAGTACTCTTCTTCTTTCTCAACGCACAAGTTTGGGATTGACTACAGCAGTGTTAATTAATTTTGTAAACTAATGAATGAATTTTGTTTCTCTATTTTTGTGACATTGTATTCGACTTTAATTAAAACTAGACTAGAAATCTTTTTTTGTTTTGTTTTAAACAGAGCTCAGCTTTGAAGCTTCGGATTCTGCTGCTCCTTGAATTTTTATCCGAAGTAACGAAGTTCTTCCAAATGAAAAGGCGCAACGTTTGCGTTGCCGTAAAAATGTGAAGTTCAAAGAGTGACGGTTTATTTTCGTGCTACGAGAGATAGCACGTAGTAACTTACTTTTCTAAACTTTGCGTCTGCTATCTTCTTCATTTAAATTAAACCGCGGTTTCCACACGGTTAGAGAAATGAAACGGTCGGTGGTTACGGATCGGCCGATCCGTCGTGGAAACTCGACGTGTTGAACTTGATCTCTCGGTATATACCAGTTCGCCCACATCGGCGGCAAATCGCGAGTCGCATCCCGAAACCAAATTCGACCGATCGTTCGAACGATTTCCGTATTTACGCGAATCCGCGATCGCCGCGCTGCGCGTTTTATTCGCCGCAAAATTTATTGTGCACATTACGCGACCGTTTCTATTGTCGCGAGTGTTTTTCCCGGTACTGCCACCGTGTCGTATCTCCGATCCTCCCACACACGGGAGCGCAAACTCGAGAGATCGTGATCCTTACCGTCGCGAAACCCACGTATTTTCTCGCCGCGCCCACCACTTGCTTTCTGAGAAGCAGAGGATTTATGAAACTATTTGTGCGCAGGGCGCGCGCGCGATACTTTGTTATTTGTTTGATATTTATATTAGCGCACATTGGATTTGAATCGGAAGAAAAATGAATTAAGAATTACCACACAGGCCGGCGTGTTCATAATTCGCTCTTAACATTTAAGATCTCGTCTTAAAGTTTATCTCAAGACGCGGAGAGTCTCACATTGGCTGCAGAGAATATCTGAAGATGAACTCAAGACGATTTCAAACGCAAGATTCGACTATATCAATGCCGGCCATATAGTTTTTATTGTACTATTTGCGAGACGTGACTCGATCGTGTGTGTGTGTGTGTGTGTCTTTCATTTACATCTAAGTAACACCACTTTAATAAAGCGTCTTACATCATCGCAGACTTAATCGCATATTGCGGTGGTTTTTCATCGAGACAGAAGGCGATGTATGTACGAGCGATCATTATGAACGCGTTACATAACGCAGCGACGGCGCGGTTACGCGTTACGCATTGCAGCGACCGCGGAAGCTGATGATGAGCTACCGCCAGAACTGAATCATCCAATCAATAGCGGCACACCAAGTCGGCCGACTCGGTGCGCATCACGCTCCGATTAATTGCCCGCTCATTAGCCCCACCCAATGCAATTATAGGCATGCGTGCTTGTTTCTGTCTGTCTTTCCGCGCGATTTTCTCCGCGCTGCTTTTATTCCTCTCTCTCTCTCTCTCTTTCTCTCTCGCTCTTTCCCTCTAATATGGAGAAGATGTCACAAACGGCACGTGGAGCGCGTGTGACGTCAAGATTGTGACGTCATAATCGCGTATATTTTGATGATGCAGCTTCTCTTCTCTACAAGGTGTCCGAAAATTCTCGAATTTAACGGCAGTTTTTTGAAAACAGCGCGTATATATTTTTAATTCCCAGTAAAAAATCTCGTTTCTTTCAACGTTTGCGTATTTATTTAAGTTGCACAAACGAGCTCTTGTTTTTCTTCTCTTAATGGCACCGCTTTTTCTTGCGAGTGAGAACGAGTTTAATGACATATGGCACATATATGTCCAAGGCCAAGCGACAAAAAAAAAAAAGAAAAAAAAACAAACTAAAGGCTTATCGCCAAGAAGGCATAAATTTTATGAGACTTGCGCGAGTTGAACTATTCTCCGGAACAGTGATTCCCAACTTCTCTTTTGGCTCGCAAAAACCTCTGGTTTCTAACAAGAACATATTTTCGTTATGGATCAGTGCAAAAAAAAAGTATAAAGTGCTTGATAAGATACTATTAATCGTTCGTGGACTGACATAGGTCTCCCAGTTTCATTCAAAAATTGCGCATCGGCGTCTAGTAAAATTTAGGGTTTTTTGTAAACGCTTATATTCTTCGAAACTACTACTTTTTTCAATTTTTTTTTTTTATCAACGCAGAATCGTTCAAACTTTCGATTCAAAAAAATAAAATTACATAATATTGATTTTACGCGGATATGTTTAATTTTAAAGTCGCGTGGGTCTCACAGACCCAGTCAGTTCGGCTGGTAGACATTTTTAAGAGTCGGTCCGAAGGATTAAGATTAATATCATATACTAAATGCACTATATCGCAACACTTTGAACACGTATACACCGATATATTCAATTTTATTTTTTTCTTCAAGACATTTTCGCTGAACTGCTGAAAAATTTGTAATGAATTTTTCGTCTCACATATTGCATGCGTTTTGCACCATATATAACAGCACGCCGATCACGCCTTTCGACGGGTGAGTCACTCGAGCGCGGTAAGAGGAGTCGCGCGCGATGACGTACCCGTTGATACGTTGAACCACTCGTAGATGCACGTAATATCGGGAGAAAGAGAAGAAAATGCAAGCTGGCCCGAGAGGGAGAAGGAGCGGGAAAAGGAGCGACGCGCGAAACCTGCTGGGCGTTGCAGGGCGATGACGCCGCATTCTGTTTACGGCAGTGACGTAGATCAGTTATATACGCGGCGAATGCTGTGTGCGTCATTACGCAATGCGAGAACCGTGACGGAATTCCACGACCAGCCGGCTGACCGGGCGTTTTGTCGCATTTCAAACGAAACAATTATTTTTGTTACGTGAAAATAATAAAGCGGACACTAGATGAAAATAAATTCCGCGAAATATCATCGCGTCGCGACTTTGAACTGGCGCGGAATCTTCTGAGTGCAAAAGTACAGATATTTGTAATTAATTTGTTTACTCAAAGTTTCAAATAAATCAACTTGTTACTTTGCGGAGATAAGTAAATGTTTTTCAAAACAAGTTTTTATTGAATTAAAAAAAAAGGACACGCAAAATTGACGTTATATATTGCATAAAAAGCACAAATGTAAAACATGTAAAAGACATTGCGGTTACATAAGAGTTTCTTATCTTTTTTAATCGACACACACACACACACACACACACATACAAAGTTATGACGTCTATTGCGGCAAGAGGGATATCTACGAAAATGAGAAAGTGTGGGAGAGAAACTCTATACCGGGAACTCTCGAGCGACTGTATGACGTAAATGTATTTACCGCGATAATCCAGCGCTTTTGTCCATCTCGTGCGTCATTACGTAACACAGGCGTGTCAAATTTACCGTGAAAGACACTCTAAATGTGTGATTAACACACGTCGCATCAAATTGCCTTTGATCTTGAACGACTATGCAGAACGTTGGATTTTTATTTCTTTTTTTTTTTTGCGCGCGAATTGACGCGCATTTGCGCGAGAATTGACAAACGAAACATTAACGTTCGAAATTCTGACAAAGCACGTAGTTGTAGAAGTAACATCGTGTTTTTATATAATTGAAAAAATCGAAAGAGATAAATAATAATATCTTTCGCGAAATTGGTGAACGAAGGAAGAACGAATACGCGCGATAAGAGCGATCAATAGAAAAAATATTTGATGTCGAGATTCAATGTTTTATTACGGAAAGATACGACATATATATCTCTGATCCGATATTCTTTTGATACAATTAAATCTTATCGCGAAGAGACAAGCGCAGATATAAGAGAACTTAATCGCTCGTTATCGATTCGGCGCGACGAACTACATCAAAAGACGCACGTCTCGGACGACTTTAGAAAATGCGTAGTTTTTTTAATTTTCGCGCACATAAATACAACAATCGACACGAATTTCGCGTTCGAATAATGTCGCGCAAAGATCCGCCGCTGGCGGCTGTTTGTTGCTTATCGAAATGGCAGCTGCGTAGAGAGTCGCTTAATCACAGTTAATGTGTTAAAAGGAATGTAGCCAGGTGCACGCTAATCGGTATGCGCAGGCGATACCTGCCATTCGATATCGTTCGAACATTGTCCAAACCATTCGCGGGTATTTGTTTGCACGACGACCGCCATACGTGACTCATTTATCCGCACGTCCGCAAGTCTCGCGGCTCGCTGCACAGAGACATACGTATATATGCACATAATTCGCAAAATTAGTGGCAGATCGAACAATCGATATTCCCGACCGATTGTGTAAATAATAAGTCAGTTTCGAGTTTTGCTATTTATAGTGAACTGATTTTCATCGATCGAATCGATTAGCAATCAATCGGAAGATCGTTTTCGCGGAAGATCGATTTGTTGAACATATCGCCACGCACAGGTATGCTATGAGTAATCAATGGAAACCGGAACTGGCAAATGTTACGACACACAGATCTGCCGGTGGATCGCAATCAAGAACGGGAATGAAATTTTCTCAGAAGCAGCGATGTGTAATAAGTTCGTGTAGTATACTACGACGGTGAGTTTCATTCATTCGTTTCGTCTTTCACGAAAAAATATTATATGTTACATAAGCATGCAGATAAGAGAACTCAAACGAGAGAACTCGGTCCGGAGGGAAAACGCAAGATTTCTACTTTTCTTATGGAAACTTTTTGTTTTTAATCATCGGTACGATTCTCTTTTATTTTGCCCGTCAGAATGAAATAATGTTTGAGTTTGTGTTTTTAATTTTGAGGTACGTAAAAATTGTAGTTTAAACTTTTTTATATTATTTATTTAATGTATATATTGCATCCTGTTTCGTGTCACTTCCGGACGAAAACGTGAAATAAAACGAGATGTTCGAGTTTTCTGCTCTTAATTTTGATAAAAATTTCAGGTTTTTGATCTTTCTTTGTATACTTCAAAATTAAAAGCGGAAAACTCACAAACGTTTTCTTTATTTCTTATTTCCGGAAGCGATACGGAAACACAGGATGTAACACATATTACGCTCGCGTGCCTTCAGATGCCTATATGTGCATCGTTACATATGCTCTTTAATATCGACAGTTCGAAATGTTTTATAACATTTCATCGATTGGCCACTTTCTCTTTGCACATGCGGAATTACCGGCCATTGGATCGCATATTGTCGGCGCATTAATCGATACAAAGTCGTGCACGTAAATGTTTGAAGTGTGTAGTCGATTAGTTCTTGTCGCGAAACATTTGCCACAACGTGAATGTAAATGCATTTGCGATATGCAAATTCAAATGCAATTCCGCAAAATCGATAGATTTATAGAAAATTAAATTACTCGATGACTCAGTATAACTTTTTCCGTCAGTGCGATAAACGTTCTAATATATATAGTTCTTTGAGATTTTTGTGGTCTCGTTATTCTTTCCCAAGAATCTCGTGAATTAATAAAAATAATCGAAGATAACGAAGGAATGTTCAGACCGCAGCGAGTGTGTGTCGAGATATTTTCTAAGTAAAGAGCCGCCAAGAGGCTTTTCATTGAAAAGAAGGTCCGTCAAGGGAGAGATCGACCGCAAGCGGCAGTTTTGAATGAGCGGTTTTTGAAGGAAAAAAAAAAGTAGGTTTCCTCGGGCTGTAAGAAATGCCTACGTGTGTGTGAACGCGCGCGCATGAATCGACTGGCATGTGAGTCATCCAGGTAAAGACGACGGGGATCGCGAAGAGCGATCAACATTCTCGGAGCAACCCCATGAGTCACCGGGTCGCCACCATCCCCTCTCGAAGTTGCCACTACCTGCCACCACCTGTTGCTGCATTCGGTTTCTGGGTCGCCTTTTAAGTTTAACCTGCCTTACCCCACCGACAGCAACCTGCGTAACATCGCACATTCACCTGCGGATAAACCCACGGCGCATTCAAACGCATCTCTCTACTTGAAAATAAATTGTCGGATGTTTTGACGAGCGAAATGCAAAGAAGAACAATTGTTTGGAAAAATGTTCATCTTGCAGTATATATTTTTTAACACGTTTAGTAAAAATTGTTTTATGAAAAATTAAAAAAAAAAATGCTTGTTTTAAACTAGAAAAATTATATAAAACCGTGTAAAGCGCTTAAGAAATAATCAAATATAATTGAGGAGATAGAGCTTTTGTGCGGGATTTCCCAGAATACCCCGACTTTCCAATCTCCCTTTTTTCCGCTGACGAGTGACGGCGCGCGTTCGGTGGGCGGATCGATGGCCTTGAAATCTCGTAACAGAGTGACGCTATGAGTCACTCAGTAGCGGATCGCGACTTTCAAAGAGCGGTGAGACGGCGATCAATGGCGGCGGAGAGGATCCGGCAGCTTCCGGAAGAACACGCTTTCTTCCACTCGTAAATTATCTGAGTCATCTCGATTCACGTGCGCGTACGGATCTGCGACAAGTTGAGCGAGTTTGCTGCTGCTGCTTTTTTTTCTTCTTCTTCTTTCTTCCTCTTCTTCTTTTTCGTCGATTGCGCAATATACAGCGACGGAATTCGCCGAGAGGCTATCGGCAAAATGTTTTCAGTCGATCGAGCGAGATTGCACAAAGTTTTTTGCGCGTTTCCCCGAATCGCTTATTTGTCTCCGAGATAAAATAGAATCCTCGAGAATCTTATCCGACTCGCACACGTATACGTGACACGAAGTTATCGAGCTACATTAGATATGTATATGTACGCAATTTTTTATTTTTCAGCTTAAATCCGATGATTTATATAACGTTCTTTCGGATTACTTTATTCCATTAGATGTATTATTGTTGCACTAACTTTTGTGTGTGTGTGTGTGTGTGTGTGTAACAACAGATTACAGACGCTATAATTCTTCAATTTAAAGCAGATAGAAATTTCAAGGAATTATGAAATCGAATGTTTTATCCGTGGATTTTACGTAAAATTAATGATTTTGTGAAATAAATTTCTATGATGAAAATAAAATAAAATAAAATAAATAAATTGCGCTTTATTGTAAGATTATTTTTTATCTTCTACGCGTGTGTTTTGTTCTCCAGTCGTTCCATAATTATTATAATCGTCTCATCAATAACTCAGAGAAAGAGAGAGAGAGAAAGAGAATTCAAAATAAAAAATTTATCTCGTGAATTATTCATGATACTTAAATAAGCGATTAATAAAGGCTCAATATCGCCAAGTACGATATAGAGAAACGCGTGACCCAGTGCAAGTAGACAGATAACGCACGTGGGCTCTAGCGCGCTCTTGTGTTATCGCGTATCGTTCAGTTCGCGCATACAGATGGGTCGATTCAATTCGAAGAAAAATGCCGTTAAAGCCGTTCGTGCGGTGTCTTTTCGTTTCATCGAAGCGTCTTCAGACCGTTCAGACACACTCGGTTTTCTTCGTCTTAAAGTCGATGTTTACTTTCAAAGATAAGACTGATGGACGGGTGGACAGTTCAATACCAGTTCTCTAGCGGGATTTTTATCCTGTGGAATGCCTTTGTGTGCTGAATGTTTTAAAAGTGATAGTCTTTTACCTGTGCGCGCATAGAATTTAATTGTAACTTGTTTTATTTCGAATTTTGTGGTAATCTATTGTTGTGAATTTTTTTGTACATTTAATATGTTACGTCATATTCAGCGAAAAGAATTTTCAGTGGAAAACTTCTTGTAACGACTTAGTGTATGAGAAAAATTACTTTTTATGTAATATTAGATATAAAATTATCACATTTTTTGTCTTTCAGAGATATTTTCTAGTAGTAGATAAATCAATAGTAGATAAAATAAAAAATTGTTCAGCGTCTAGTTTTGTGTATTATATACAGAGTGTCTCATTTAACTTGAGTAAATATTTCGCTTATTTTTTATGATAGGAGAATGCCGAAAAGGATCATTATTCAGATCGAGGAGATAAATACTACAGTAATAAACAAGAAAATTTGTTTCAAGGTCATTTTGATTATCTGAAAGTACATGTTTTTATCCTCGATAAGATAGACAAGGTCAAGACGAATCCAAAAAAAAATTCTTGTTTGTTACAGTATTTGTCTCCTCGAACTAAATAGTGACCCTTTTCGGCATCTTCCTATCATAAAAAATGAGCGAGATATTTAGGATGCTCAAGTTAGGGACACTCTGTATAATAATTATAATATTTATATATCCCTAATATACAAATGTTTTCAAAAGGGAAGCTGTAAAAATATATAGTTATGAAAAGATATTTTTTAAAATATAATATAAATCTTTTCTATAATTGGTAATAATTTAGAAAGTAAACGAGCCACTTTGCATTAGCCTTTTTGCACCATCTATCGACGAATATCTTAAGCTTGAGACTGTACTACTCTACAGTTCTCTGCAATATCTTCTCTATTATTATTATTATTATTGTTGTTGTTGTTGTTATATTATTATTATTATTATTATTATTATTATTGAACTTTATCAAAATATTTAAAATCAGTTATAAAATAGAAATTTATTTTATATACTTAAATCATTGATTTTGCGACATTCGTTTAATATTTAATCAAATTTATTTATTTATTTAACAAATAAGCATATGCTGTTTTTCTTTTATCTCGTAATGTTGTTCAATGCCGTATTTAATATACATATGTTACAATTTTCATGAAGAAATTTGCAATTTAAAAATTTACACTTCAAGAACATGTGTATATTTTTGTAAATTTTTAAGATAACAAATTTTTTCAATTTATTGCCGTGATAAATTATCGAGAGTTAAAGAAAGATTATAACAATTTTATGTACAAAACGTCGAAACGACAGCTCTTTATTTATTGATCTCTTAACGTTTTGTGTTCTTTTGAACATATCTTATTTAGTAGAAAGGATTCTGCTGAACATTGCACTTATCCAGATAATGATGATTAGGTACTGTTCTGTTCAGGAAATGAGCGAGCGGGCAATATAAAACGATCAGTCTTCTCTCGACACAAACAAACTTCCGTTTCACGCCGCAAATTCTAAAACGATTAATTAGTTCGTGGTGCAACAGTTAAACGTTTTTACACATTTGATATCAAGATATGTGTAGTATCCGCATTGCTGAGTTTATGTCTTTAAACGATTTATTCGTTGCGCCATGAGTTTTGTAATAAAAAAATAATGTTTTATTGTTTAAGACAACTTCTTAATTTTTTTAGGTTCTAAGCAACTATTGAAGAAAACTAATTTGTGCAATTAGTTCTGACGATATAATTTTCCATTGTAACTATTAGAGATTGTATTTTTTGAAGATAAAACTACAATCGAAAGTTTCGAAAGTCATCGCGGGAGATCGCGAAATCTCTTCTTTTTTTTTTAACACGCCGCAACTATCCGAATCTTATATCGAGGGAGCATTTTTATTCCAGTTACATACATAAAAACAAGGGTCAAGGGGTCAAAAAGGTGGGTCCGATAGAAAGTCGTTCGGCATAAAGTTCGAAAATAGAACGACTTTGCGTGCGAACGAAACTGCTCCCCAGGTGGTCGTAAAAAATGGCAGAACATATAAACATTATTGCGATTTAATGTCAGTAATTGTGCGTGCAGAATAAACCGGAGACTATAATTAACATCTTGACAGACAACACATTCACGGAGCGATCTCTGTAGATCACAGTCGATCGGTCTGCGCGGGACTAATAACCAACAGATTAGGTTTAAATCCGATTGATCGGATTTTCACGGGTCTCTCTCTCTCTCTCTCTGATAAGCTGGTAATTTACCGAGAGAAGGCATCTCTATCATGAGATTGCTTCTGAAATAAAGAAAGATGTTTTACGTGCACTTCTGAAAGTCAAAGCCCACCTCAAATTGAAGGTCTCTTATTGCACTCGAATCCGCAAAAGTGTAAAAAAAAAAAAAAAAACAACATAGTTCACTCTGTGTAACGCTAATAAAAAATTTGGCTCTCTCTGACGTCCGGCGATCATCAAAGTGCGGCTGTGGAATAAAATTTATATTTTATTTCATAATAAGTTTTTTAAATATTTTTTTCACGACGGATTTTCTCCACCAAATAACATCAGGGTTTTGTTAGCTATCGAGTTGTATACGATGATTTGATAGAGACGCAAACGCGTTTTTTCGCCCACTCGCGTTGTCAAATATAATTCTCTCTCCTCCTCGCATTCAGAGTCGCGCGAACTTGTATTAGATAAAAGAGAATGTGATATAGATAAAGGAGAATATTCCGAGCGCGCCCCACATACGTCCAGATAGTTCACTACAAAAACTTCTGATAAAAACAATTTCTGGAAGGTAAAATTATATTATCGCTCGTTTAACACGCGCATACATATTGCGTCAGGCCACTCCTTCGATTATGGCGAATCGCGAGAAACGCGGAATCGCAAACGATCACTTTGATCCGCGCCGCGCGTACGTGCGATGTTATCGTTTAATGGCCGTATCTCGCTGATAGAATCGTGACAACGTAATAACAGATTTTCACATCCAAGGTAGGGCCGATAAGTCCCTTTCCCCCCCATTCTCCGAACGTCGGCGTAATCTTCAATTCAATTTGTTCTCACGATCGGTTTTAGTGCGCGCTATTTGTCGCGCGCTTATGTGATGCGACACACACTCTCTGCTTCCACCCGGAAGAACACGCGGTCGCAGCGTTTTTGAATTTTTCAGCGAGCCATTACACGTGGGTTTTAATTGCATCTCGCGAAAAGATAATCAACGAGAGAAAGCGCAGATATTCGCTCGTAAAACGGAAAAAAAAGATAATTCAGAATTAGTGAACTCACACATAAACACACACACACACACACACACACGTCATACTGAGGTTCTCCGTAACCCTCTCAATAATCTAGTTTTTTAGTTTATAAAAAGTTTTTTCTGCACATATTACACACGTTAAATTGTGTAAATAAATAACAGATCGAAAAACATATTTCTTGAAAAAATTATCATAAAATTTACGTATCCGTAACATAAAATATTTAATCGACAGCAATATGTGCAACCGCATGATGTCCAAACCCCGACTCCGTGATTGCATCTCAGCTGTCTAAGAAATTATGCGCATCAAATTTGATTTAATTACAAAACATTGCGTAGCGTCTATATTGCGCTCTGTGGTTCAATTAAGAGTAAATGATTTTGAACCAGATCTCCATTACTTTATTGGCTTCGCCATCGCGCGATGAGCGCTTTCACAAGAGAGCGGAAATTGCGAAATTTACGTTTAACTTACGACAAACGTGTCTTCCAGCTCTAATCTTCGAGCGGGGAAACGTATCGGACGTAATAGTGTCGATAATTATCGGAGTATGTGAAATTAGATGATGGATCATTACACGAGCTTCTCGATCCATCACTACGCTCATTAAAGCACTTACGCACCGTGAACGCATCGATCGTAATCTGCGCGAATATTCGACTCTCTTGCAACCCCGCTCGAAAACTCCATCAAATATCTCTCTCATTTCACTCCGTATTGTCTTTGATTTAATTTATTCGGGAGCGACTTACGTCGGAAAAATAACCGCTGAATTTTAAAATAAAAAAGTAACTCAATCATTCTTCTTCAAAATAATTGTTTTTTATAAATAAAAAAATTGAAATTTAATTTTAATTAATTTTAATTAATTTTTTTCAACTCAACGCAAATGTTGATGCAAAGTAACATGTGATTGCAAAATATTTACTGCGCAAATTTTTATTTGCGTCATATAATCAATTCGTAAAATATAAATAAATATTGTGTATGCTTATTAACATTTCATTGTAATTCTCTTATGAATAAATTTATTTCGTCAATCATTTTTTCAATGTTACGTTTTTATATTTTTAAGGAAAGTAACTTTTATTGCGCGCTTATAAAATTATATTTATTAAAAAATATATGTCAATGTGGGATCAAAGTGTTAAGAGAAAAGTTGCGTGCTCGCGATAATACTTTGCTTTCGGTTTTTACTTGCAATTTCTCAACGAAGAAAGTTCGCGGCGTGCACTTCCCTTTCAACCTATACGCTCGAATGTACGTGCGCGCGAGTAGCAAACAGGGTCAACGCCGATGAAAGTCAATAATAATGCACGCGCAAACAAATGTCTACACATCGTTTTCCGATTTGCATAAGCAAACGTTATCCTAGCGAACCGTTAATGAGCGTTAATAAATTCCATCCTTGTGACGATCTCGATTTGTCATCTTTGACGAAATACCATTTTCTTTCGCCTTTCCCTCCCCCCCCTCAAGATACACAGCTATTAGAATTTATACGAATAAGAAAACTGCTTCTTTGCGAAACATTCTATAATATTTCTTACATTTTTCGCGGTTTATTACAACTCGTTGGAAATTACATGCAATTACCAACCACTTCGCTGAAAATTCTCGATTGCGATTCCGTTAATGTCACGGTACAATGTCCCGCATGATCTGCATCCTTGAACGAACTGTTCTCGGCCGAACAAAGGATATATTCAGGAAACGCACGCGGAATCGCGCGGATCGCTTTCCTCATTCTCATTCGTGCGATTTGCAACGTACATGGAAACAAATAAATCGATTCCGACAACGAACTCGAGCAAATATCTTGCACCGTATTTTATATATCACGTGTGTGCGCAATAATTTCCAATTGTAAAAACCATTATAAAGATTACACTATTTTTCTAGATTACGCTATTTTAACTAATATGAAAATATCATATATGGAATATTCGTATATACGAAACAGGTGGTTAATTCTAACAAAGCGCAAGTAAATTATTTCGCAAGTGTGAACCATCACCAAGTTCTCCTTTACGGGCGCGAAGTTTCATAAAAAAAAAAAAAGAAAAAAAAACAATTCGCGGAAAAGTCAGGAAATTTCATTTCCCGGAGAAGCGGCGGGAGCTTTGTGTGGGACGTGCGCACGTTTCGCGCTATCGCGAGAGAGAGAAATATGACGCAAGACGCACAATAAAGTTTTTGCCATTATAGAGCGAGCGCCGCGGCTCGCGCGCAAACGGTACCGTTCTGCATGAAAGCGCGGCGACGGCGGCGGCTGCGGCGGCTGCGTCGTCGTAAATGGTTGCGCTTGCCGTTGCCGTAAGTCACCTGACAAGGAGGATGCGAAGAAGCGGCGAAAGGGACGCGTATCATCATCCGCAACATCTCGCGGCTGTTACGTGAGAATGCAACGCGCGTATATACCCACTGACCGGCTTCACGTAACGTCTCGCGGCAGGCACGGGATTCTGCACGCTCCATTACGAGTCACGCATCGTTCTCTCTTGCATTAATCTGGGTTGTACAAAAAATCGAAAATCGATGTATCGCAATTAAAATATATATATATATATATATATA
>NW_018020705.1:357744-377224 GCF_002006095.1 Pseudomyrmex gracilis
AAAAAAAAAAAAAGAAAATCAAAAATAGCAGCGAGACACACAGATAAACAATAAATAAACTTTCAATAAACACAAAGTGTTTGTTTGTTTGATTACATTTTTGAGAATGTAAAAAAGAAATGAACGATTAGAGGAATAAAAGAAATTATTTCTGGAAGAATTAAGAAGTTTTAATTAAATATAAATGCGCTCTTAGATCATCGCTATTATTGTATTCTCTTTTTCCGCAAAGGTTCTCCCCCATTAAAATTTAAATTAAAACTCAAGATTCTTAAATAATATCTCGTACATATTTCCATCCGACTCGTCGTAACACCCTGAATGTATAATGTTTCTCGCGCGTGTCGACGAAAGTACGATTCTAATTTTAGCTTGGTGGGTTCGCCAGCATGTGAACGCCTCTCTCTCCCTCCGGTCGTAAAAAAAAAAAAATTTAATTAAACAAAAAAAAATGCCTCGCTTAGGGGAGCCACGTAAGCACTTGGTTAATTAAGATACCGATCGCGGTCCCGTTATAACGCACTTGCGTATGTGCGTGCAGGGGGCGAGAGAGGCGATTCCCGCGGCTCGCGCGAATAAGTTAATAACACTCGCCGGGTGAAAATGGCGCATGATTTAACTTGCAGCTGGTCACTCCTGCGCCGGGAGGGAAGCCGAAAGTGATAGGGAGACGCGAGATCGCCGTCGTTATGCAAACGGCGAAAACGGTCGCCATGTGTGGAACGCACGCACATATGAACCGCGGCAATGTCATCGCGAATTACTTACGTAAGTATTTCTCGTCTTACGCTTCAATTACACCAAATTCTCTGCGCGCGCATACCTCGAGCGATCTTTGTAAAATTACTTCACCGCGTTCACACTTCGGTTTCACTTTCTACGATGTTCCAAAGTCAAAGGATCGTCTCCGCGACTTTTGACTTTCTAATTAACAAAAAACTTACTCTCGCGATCTCCTTTCATAATGAACAACATACTTGGGTGTGTATTCGTCGGTAAGAGAGTTAGCTCTCAGCTGTCCAAATAATCAAATTCTCAGTTGGTGGACTTGAATTAATTAATTACTTGATGAAAGAGATACGTGGACCACTTGACGATGAGATAAAATCTACGCGATATCTTCCACACGTTGAACAGGAATCATTAATTACATTATCCGTCTCTCAAGAAGCGGAGGCGCGCGAGGATGCTTGGGGGTCTCTTTCACGCGCGGGGAGATTCCGGCGAGAGGCGCGACCCGCGCGGAATTCCTCCTCGCGCGCGCGAGGGATGGTCCGAGAGCGATGGTACGAACGGAGGCGCAGGTGAGAGGACCCGGCGAGAGAAGAAGAAAGGTAAAAGATCCCACGACCAGCAGCGTCGGGCGATCCCTACCGCGCGCCGGCCGGCGAGGAGGACGCAACGGGCTCCGATCGAGAGGAAGAGCTCGCCGAGAGCGAGCTGAGTCGAGTCGTGGAGATCGCGCCGAAGGTGCGCAGCGCATCCGTCGCACAGTTTTTTTTTTTTCACGTTCGGCAAACACAATTGGGGACTTCGAAAGTCCGCCGCGCGCGCCTGCCCATGTGACACACACTCTGCAAGATGCCGGGAATCAGTCTGCGTACTCTGTGTAAGTGTCGCATCGGTTTTTTTTTTTTTTTTTTTTTTTTTTTTTAACGCGCACGAGGTGTCGACGAGGGATGCTCATCGTATCCGCGTGACGGAACGCGAGTTCGAAAGAACGAGTCTCGAGAAAATCAAAGAGAGAAGAAGAACCCTCGGTTCTCCGTGACTGTTGTCACGCCAATCGTATCAAGTGTCAGTGATCCCTCGCCTCTTTTGTTGCTTGTTTATTTTGACCATGTGCAGGTTTCTATAACCGCAGGCAGTTAAAAAAAAAACAGCGAGCTTGTATACACGTATGTTAATCAAAATCGATTTGAATAAATTTCTTTACGGCATACGCCTAGAAATTAGAATAGTGGAATCGGCAATGATGAGGTAACGAAAGCGCGAAGGATCGTGAGTTAGTCGCCACGGTGGGAAATCGATGACTCGACGTCGGGATGGGTCACGAATCCGCGAAACACTCGCCGGCAATCGAGGTCAGCTGATGTGAAATTGTGACATAACACTTGATGTTCATTGAAAAAAAAAAAAAAAAAACAGTTTGCTCAAAAGTAGTTTTTATTTTTTTTTTTTTATTCTCTCACGGCTCTCATACTATTTATTCACGGAGACTTTTCAATGTTTGCGATTTTCTCTTTCTCTATCCGTAATATTGGCGTTACGTTATATAACGTGCAATTTCTCGGCGGTCTCGCACGTTCTCGCAGTAGCCAAGCTCGATCAATCAACGACGCGCGCGATCGAATTGTAATTGAGGGAATCACTTTTCTGTCTTTGCTGCCACGGTCCATTCATGCGAACTCGAGACCACAGCGTATGCAATGCAAAATCAGCGTTGAAATAATATACGCGCTTACATAAATAAAATCATTTTGCGACAGATTATTATTACATCTCTAACCGTCATCTGAATACTCCGTAGTAAGTGCTTTTTGTGGGATTTCGACAACCCGACACACGTCTGAGAGTAATTTATAAACGTGCCGTGTAAATTGCAGCAATTACGGAGAACAACTTTATTACTTGCACGTGGAACGAATCGGCTCTTTAATTTGATACTGTTGAACGTGGTTTTTTTTTTATATTATGCCTATAATATTGAATTGTAAATTAACTAGCTATCCCTGAAAATTTAACACTAAAGATTATGCAAATTTGTTTTGTTTTAAAATTATATTGCATTCCTACTAAGATACGTCAAGTTTATATTTAATTCTGATTATGTATTTTTAATTTGTTTTTATAATAAAAATAGTTATTACTTTAATAAACAATTAACTAAAAAACAAGAGCTTATAAAGAAAATGTAAAAACAAAATAAATCTGACAGCTATAATTCACTAGTGAATTAATTTGTTATAAAATTAAATTTATACTTGTAAATGTGTGTAACTTTTTGATCATTTTTTAATAATAAAATGATTTTAACTTAAAAAAAATTTTTTAACGCGATAAAAAAATCGACTGTATTTATTTATATTTTGGATTATTCAAATTCAAAACATTTTGAAATAGAAAAAACGTCTCAGTGATGCGAAAAATTTGTTTGACATTTAATAAAGTGAGGTACTGCAAAATCAAATTAGTCTTGGAACACTTACGGTAGCACGAGGATGTTAAAACAGTGCGGCGTTGTGTTCGTGAGGACACTTTCGCCACCGGAAATTGACGGCGCTAATTACTCGCGTCTTGTTCTGCTGCAACCACAAACTCGACATTTTCTCTATTAACAGAGAGAAGATTCTTTGCGTACATAACTTCTTGAGTCATCTTGATCATTAATTTCGCGCGATGAGTCAGGCAAAAAAGAATTCACGGCCGCGATTCTTCGCAAATTGAGCGATTCGTGGCTTCGACTAAGTGTTTGCGCTCTATCACGACCACCGGTCTTTTGGTGCGCTCATTCTTTATGGCCTTTTAAATTCTTTTAATGCCGCATCGATGATGCTGAAATGGCAGCGACAATGAAAGAACACGTGTGCCCGAGAACATCACTTCGCAGTGGATAGATATTGCTGACCTATCGGCCTTTCGAAAGATTTCACGTACTGCCGACTATTGTGAATAACAACAATGAAGTTGCAAGCATTGAGTTCTCGACGGTCTAATAGCAGTTAATAACGCAACCGGGCGGTAGTACTTGAGATTTGAGTATCTCAAACTGTTTCGCAAATTGTTGACAAAGAAAATCTGTGGTTTAGCAAACACATTTTTAGAAAAGATACAATTGCGCTTGACAACAAACGTCTTAATTATTTTGACAATTGTTTATTTTACATAAAAAATGCACATCGTAATTTTGTGAATGAAAAAACACGTGCATACCGCATTCGAGAAATATGCAAATTTCATCTCGTCATCATCATCGTTCTACAAGTGATCGGCTTTCGAATCATATTTTATTTTATAATATGTTACATAATTCTCGTAATCGTATTATATAATGCAATAATAATTATCTTAAGCCGCGTGTGTCTCGAAATGTCACTTAATGAACGCATCGACCGAAAGGAAAAAATAATCTTGCCGAATCGCGAAAAACGTGAGAGAGCTCTCTCGTGATTACGATAATAACACTTGAATGAACTTCAACATCAATCATTCTAAGAGAATTTTGAACTCGATGCGCCAAGCGGAGAGAGAGAAAGAGAGAGAGAAAGTTTAAGGTTTATCGTGTTAAATGAAAGACTCTTCGGAGATTCTTCTCTACGGAGAATCTACTGCGGAGTCGTGACGACGATGATGATCGTTCATGGTCAATCGCAAATCGAGAGCTGCGTTGCTAAATCAATTGTGGAACGAATTTTCAAACGACCTCAAAGGCAGCAAAACCCGCGGAGATGATCTGTCCCAAGTGACCTTTCACGCTACACTCGTTCGATTGCGAAATCGAAATCGAGCAATATCTAACGATTGCGCTTCTCGAGGATTACAAGTCGTGGAGTCACGCGGAGACTCGCAGACTCGTTGTCACCAATTTGGTTTTTAACGTTTTTCTCAATACATATGCATACACACACACACACACACATTTGACCAGCCCAGTGATCCCGTAGGATTACGTTCCAAAATTCCTTTCCTCCTCACCTTGGTAACAAAAAACTATAGTACACGTGACGCATTTTAGAATTGGATTTTTTCAGACCGGTTCTCTTCAGTCAGGTTTATTGATTGAAAAGCGAACTGAATCGGACCTTGAATAATTAAGCAACTTAGGATAATTTCTTGTAAAACTTCTTGTAGTTCTTTCACATCCCGCTAGTTAATAATTGGACTTATATGACAGTTGTGTTAAAGTATTTGTAGTTTTTTTACGTTTTGTTTGGTACTTTGCAACTACTTACAAATGCAAACTACTACTTTTACTTCGTAACTACTTTCAATTGAAATCGCGATATCGTAAATAAATAATTCATTACTTAATAAATAACTAGAAAAAAGAAATTATAATTGAATATTAAACAACTCGCGTTTTGCAACGTGTTTTAACGAAATAATACAAGAAACAATAAGAAATTGTTGACTCGGTCAAAAACATTTAGAGAAAAAATTGCAAGAGTTTTAATTTTTAATTAATATAACGATCGCATAATCTGAAATAATCATTCGGAATAGTCTGAAATAATCATAGCGAATAATCTAAGGGCACTGTTCTTCGCGCGAGCAGGTTTCGTGACGGCGGTCTTGTGCAACGTTCAGCAGAGTCTTGAACATGAAATTCCGAGGAGGAGCTTCCTGTCACGCAGAGCGATCGACGGAACTAGAGGACGGTACGTTCACGCTGACCCTAAACGATATCTTCCGCACAATCGATGATGCGCGATTAATTAAACCGCTCGCTTTTGCAGGAAGTACTTCGATCCGAACGAGGACGGCGCATTCGATAGTTACGGATCCGCCGGCGGTCAATACGATCCGTACGAGCACGTGACGGGTGAGTAACGACAGTAGCCATTCATCACTCTCGATTGATGATATTTTTATCCTTGAACAATCTTTGAATTTACAACACCTTTAGATTTTGCAGCCTTGTAATATTTTATCACACTTTCGAAAAGTGTGATTTTTAACATTCTTTAATTTATGGATACTTTTGTCCTTTTAACTTTGTAATTGTCTACGTTTATGGCGAATTTTAATATAAGCACAAGTTTTATAACTCTTCGACTAAAATAGACACTGAATTATTCACTTTCGCACATTTCGTAATTATTTTTCCTTCTTATGAGATACGTATTATATTCTCGCAGGACAATTATTTTTTGCATTTAATCCTACGCGTAATGACGAAAGAAAAATCTATGTCGCGATGTCGATAATTACAAGACACTTCTGTGATGACATACACACACACACACATACACATAGATGGTCGACGGTTTTGTAAAAATTGATTTTATATTTCAATTTATCTCTCCCCAGAGTGTAAAAATTATTATTCCCGTTATCTATTTCAGAAAGAGGCACTGAAAATGTCTCGTTAATTTCCATCTCGTTAACACCAATGCGTATAAGTAAATAAATAATAATTTGTGTAAGAAGATTGTCATTCGCGTGAAAGGTGTATACGACGTTTATGAAAAAAAACGTTAACTGGCGAATAGGTCATGCAAAATCTTCGTCGATTATGTACGTGGATATAGCAAATTGCAGAAGTTATTTGCGATAAGTGGCGAGGTCTTTAAATATCATAGATCACAGATTACGGCCTATTTTCTGCGACCTTGATCGACGCTCGATGATCTATGAAACTTGATGCACATGCTTGACAACTAATTTTTTAACATGTTTTGCGTCGCCTAAATAATTGTAATTATTTATTGAATTATTAACCATTAAATATACACAATTATTTATTACCAATAGTAAAAACTTGAGAGGAAAATAAAAAATTAATTATATATAATTATATATATTTATTTTAAATATTAATTAAATTTATCTATTTGTTACATTTTAATTATTGTATGTAACTTTCGCAAATTTTATTATAAAGTTTTATCATAAACTAAAAAAGATAAATTTATCAAAGTCTTTGTACAAAGTTTACGAAGAATTTATCGATTTATGCGAGATGTATGCAACAAATGTCACTTTTTCGCGATTACAAATTGTAAAAATTGTGAAAATACAAATATAAACAGATTAAATCAAAGTATTTGCACAAAATTTATGAAGAATTTATCAATGTATGTAAAATGTATGCAAAAAAACAAATGCCACTTTTTTGCGATTGCAAATTGTAAGAATAGAAAAACAGTCTATATCAAGATTTCCTAGACCACTCTTTGATCGAATTAGAAACAACTGTAGACGTTATGTTTGATCGGAATTAGAGACAGCTTGTAGATGTTATGTTTGATTGACGTAAAAGGATGGATGCGTTTGTACTTTGTTTTTTTTTTTTTTCAGATCTATCTGACATTAGGAAAAATGTGCCGGGTGAGCCAGGCGTCGATTATCCCGCCTACACGACATTACCTCAGACGGGATTCACGTGTGAAGGACGTTCACGTGGTAAGCACACGAATAAATTACCCATTCAGCCCGTCACATGCATCTTCAACGTGCACTGTAATATACCTATATGATACTGAGATCGTTCGCTTGGGTCACGTGTGAAAGTGATTAACGTAACATGCAAACTTTATTATGACATTAAATCTTGATAGATTTCTGATTGCAAGTGAGATGCGTTGCTAAATTGAGAAACTGATATAGGTGTGTACCATTAAATTATTCTATTGTAATCTTATTTTGGATAATCAATCGTTTTGCGTGAAATAAGATTTCGTTTTCTAAAATCACTTGACGTCGGAGCTTGTTATTATCGATTTCTCAATCAGTCGGGCAAACACACCGAAGATCATTATTCTTCCGATTGTCATTATCGGTAATGACAACCGTAGTGAACACTTAATTCGATTTAATTCTCAACGCTATATTATGCCATCAATGTTCACCGACTCGCCTCTGACTGTAAATATTAGATAATCCGATGAGGAAAGATGGAGTGCGAAAAGTACATCGCACCGACGTGATACTATGCGTAATTATGTAAGAAACTGCGAAAAAATCTACGACAAAAAATCAAGAAGTATATCTGATACCTAATTTTTATAAATATTCACTTTTCTTTTCTGATTTTTTTAAAAAATTTTTGAATTTTTTGCAAGAACTTTTTTTTCCAACACGTACATAAAAATCTCTAGGAAATGTAATGTGTGTGTAACACGGTTTTTCTTCTATCGAAAAATTCGGTTCTTCTGTACTAAAAAATGTTTAAACACTTAGAAAAAAGTTCAAATCAATTTTTGTCGACTACATGTTGCGTAATTATGTAATAGAAATTAATTGTTTACAATATTTAGTTTAGTACGCTAAGTAAGTAAACACAAAGTAACAGTAACGTAACATTAATGTTATAATTTCTCACTCAACAATTAATTGCTACGTACAAGGCATCGCACTTACATTGTTGAGTGGGAAATTTATAACATTAATGTTACTGTTACTTTGTAACATTAATGTTACTGTTACTTTGTGTTTACTAGTAGTTTTGTTAATACTAATAAAAATTTCAAGAACCTTTTCCTATACTTTCGATGCCACAAAAATCTTTTATCTCATTAAAACAGAATAATTTACGAACGTGCATAAATTCATTGATTTATACAACAAATGTACGCAACTTTAAATCTCCAATAAATCTAAATAATATAAGTGTCATAAAGTATCCGTTTTCCAATTGCTCAATAGGCTACTACGCTGACGAAGCAGCCGGCTGTCAGGTATTCCACGTGTGCCACGATGTTTTAGTATCTTCCTTCTTGTGCCCAATCGGCTCGACTTTTAGCCAGAAGCTGCTGACGTGCGACTGGTGGACCAAAGTGGACTGTTCCGCCACCAACAGATATCTCGAAGTGAATCGCAACAATTATCAGATCGACGACGACGAGATGATTCGCAACGCGTACGCGATGATCAGCCTGCAATCCTCCGCCGAAGACGTTACCAAGGACGGTCTGGTGGATCCCGACAGCGGCGCCAGGATCATCGATTACTCCGTGCTCGGCGGCGGAAGGACTGTGACAAGTTACACGCCCGTATCGTTCCGCAGAATCACGGATTATCCCGCTGTGGACACGACCGGGAACGATCTGCCGAGCGGTTTCGAAGACTATCCCAATCAGGACAACCGACAGATCCTCAACTACAATCGATTCCAGCAGAAGAGCACGAATCCCACGTATCAAAACAAATTTCATCTCGAAGGCAAAGGACGGTCACCTTATCACGCAGCTGCAATTATCAGACAAAATTATCAGGACCAATCGAGAAGCAACGAACAGTTTCGAGATGATTATCGTGGACCCGACGGGTTCACCAATCAGCTGCAGACGTCTTACGCGCCCACCGTGCCCACTGTCACCACCACCACCAGAAGATTTTACTCGCCCACGGTACCGACGACTTATCGACCTTCAACTTTGGCCTACAGCAAGCTGGATCTGATCATGGATAGTTCCGATCATCTCTACGCGCACAGCAAGAACCCGGCGACTCCACCTACGACTTCTCATCATCGGGACGACGATGAGAAAAATGCTGATTTGAGAGAGAGCGAAACGAGACACGACGGTCCGAGGACATCGGAGAACGTTGGAGATAATCAAAGTGACGACGTTGCTCGATCCAAGAACGACGAAGTGCGTCTCCTCAACTTCGAGGAGAAAAAGTCGGAAACGAGTTTTAGAATCAATCTGACCGCGATCGAAGACGAGGAGGATGAGGTGTTCAGACAACAGAACGACAGACCGGTAATTAGAAATGATTACGAAGAAAATCTGGAAGACATCGAGACGGGAGACAGCATCGGAATTGCTCGGGCGCTGAACGATCCCGACAGGATCGGTGTACAGAATCAAAATCCCGTGGAGGAAACGTTCAAGGACGAACGAAAAAAACGTCCGAGCAGTTCGTCGCAGGCGCACACAATTCGTTCTTCAGGATCGTCTTCTGTAGATAATTCGTCGCAAACTTTGACGAATATCTTCAATGAAACGAGCGACGATCAGTCGACGGAAGATTACGAAGACGTTACAAGCTCGACGACGAGAATTTACGAAGAAACAGGGTTCACGACGCGCTTCGGCGTTAGAACGACTCCGTTGCTGAGGAACTGGCATCAGAAGGACGTCGATACCGTGCAAGCCTCGACATTTTCCGTAACTGCGAAACCTACGACAATCGAAAGCAACGTTGACGAAGTTGATCGCTCATCGTCTAACGGCAATCAGACAAGCGAGGATCAAAATTCGTCATTGAACAAACCAATCTCTAGCTTAAACGACGAGTCCGCGCCCAGAATACATCTCAATTTCGAAGTTCCTCAACCGTCTCAGTTCTTGAGGCCTCCGGCGAAAAGTTTTCTGATCAACATTCCGGAAGAAGAGACGCGTTACGCAACGACCGATCAGAATTCCAAAACTACTTGGGGTGAAAATTTTGAAATAACTACGGAACTCCCGCAATTTTCCGTCACATCCGTTGAAAACATTCAAGATCGATCGCCGGTATACAACGCGAACGTTCAAGAACAATCGTTATTTGATTACGCGAACGACAAGTTGTTGTCAGAAACAACGAATTTAGATGTTAATCCAATCACGCAAGCGACTCCTAAAGTATCCACGCCCATTCCGTGGCTGGTTTCTTCTTCGTGGCAGGATCGATCGATCGTCGATTCTCCCGCTACAGACATCGTTCCGCCGTTTGCGAATCAAAATGATGGTTTCGACGACCTTCTCGTCCCGCCGAACGAAGAGTCGGCGCGAGTCGATCAGACAGAACGCGCGGATGCGCAAATTATTCAGCGAAATTCTTCGACAACTTCGAGGAAGACGATCAACACCGAAGAACCGATTTTGATTCGATACGAGATGGGATTCCACTTGAGCATCAGAGATGCGATCAAGGCTCAGGAAGAAGCGAGAAGAACGGCTCTGAGAGCAATGTGCGAATCTTCGGCGTTCGACAAGCAAAACAGATCCTGCGAAACGAGTTCCGTTGCTCCCAAAACAAATTCCGCCGTTGGGAGTTCAACGGCGAGCGTGGAAGAAAAGACCGTCTCGATCGGTACCAAAGCGACTACGAGATTTCCGGAACAACTGACTTTTTCGGCTAGCTCGAGATTGCCCGAAAAATCGGTAACAATCATTCGTAACGAATTTTCAACTTTCACCACGCCACTTCCGGTTACTGTCGACAGTAACGTCGGCACGGAGAGATCCACGTTGAAGACAATCGCGTCGGGAAACGTGTTGCAATCGAATCGTCAAAATCTGGAAGAGAAAGCGAAAGAGACGGAAAGTACTTCGCTGCGCTCGACCCGTACGGAATCTTTAAAACAGACCAAAGAAACAATTGACAAACACGGTTCACCGTACGAAGTTTCCTTCACGGTTAATCAGAAAGATGAAGATCCGGATCCGACAATCGGTGGTGACGATTTTATTGGCCGACTGATCGCTCAGCAATCGGCTCTCCCTTTGAAGCAACAGCTGAACGACTTCGAGATTGTCAAGTCGATCGAAACGAAGGATGAAATTGTTATTCCGCAAGTACGTCCCACGTTTCCCGACCATACCACCGGTCACGCGTTTCCAGACGGAGAAAACAACAGTGATCCCATCAACGACACGATCTACGAACTACCCAGAGAATCGAACTCGAACGTGAGTATGTTGAGTCTTGTTCAGTTAATGGCGGAATTGTTGAAGCTGGATCGCTTGCCACGACCGTTTTCGGCGAAGGACTTTCACAGCGCGGATCTGAGGGACTCGTTTGATCTGGATCTTGACGAACCGTCACTCGTCACGGCGAATCCACCGTTGGATCGTTCGCAAACAAGAGCGCCATTCGGGAATGCAAATTTCAAACCGTCTAACTTCGATATCTCGAAGACACCCAGAGTTGCCAAATCGAGGACACGACTGAATCAGGACAATCCGTCGTTCGACGCGTCAAGTTCACCGATATCTTTTCTCGACGATACTTCGAACACCGAGATTCCTCTTAGATCGTTTTCTGACGACTCTTCTAAAATAAATTCCAACGCCGCGACCGAACAGAAAACGATTCAATCGAAATCGGAAAACAGAACCATTCGACCGCTCCAGAAAGAGGAGATTCTGGAGCAATTGACAGAGAACTTCGGTCGGCCATTGTATCGCGACGATTCGATTCACAGATCGTTCGTTTTCGATCTGCCGCAAGTGCAGAGAAATTTGGACTTCGAGAGCGGTTTGCCAATAAGCGAGGACAAGCGCGTGAGCGGCGAACCTTCGGAAGAAAGTTCGATATTTTCCACAGAGAGAACACCGACAACGACGACGCAACAGACAATCACGACGACGGAATCCGCGAGGACCGTTGTCGAGACCGAGTTCGTTCCTTCTCTGGGATTCTCCTTCGATACAAACGAGGGTCGCGAGGAATACGTCCAAGCGTTTCTGAAGGGACTGATCGACGAGCACAACGGCGAAGGTGATGAGAAGAATGAATCGAGAAAGGATGTCGACGTCGCGCTGTCACCGGACGAACCATCAAAAACTGACACGTCGAAACTCGAAGGCACGAAGAACGTTTGAGAAATCTTCAAAAAAAAATAATAATAATAATAAGATATCAGACATTTTTGAGACGTCTTTAAGATGACTCGGACGTGTAATTTTCTTTGCCATGTTCGTTACGTATAAAAATCGTAGTTTTCTCTTAAAACAATAAACAAAACAAAAAAATTATTTAGAAGAATTGTAGTTAAAAAAGCTAAAACTTCTCGAGAAAACGCACTTGTAATGTTTTTATGTAACAGTGTCTTGCTCATGTATAGAAGACGGATGGTGTGTATGTGTAAACGGAAGTGTGTGTATTCGATGTGCGTGCAAGAGAACATTACAGCTATTTTTTTGTGTATCTCTATAATCCATGATGTACCATATATATTATTTTTTAAATATAGCTCTATCTCTCGTTATACAAGTTTCTTATCGATCAATAAATATCTGTTTACCCGGTATATCCTATTTCCACGGCGACAGCGTTTATTTACCATGACAACGAGAACGACGTTAAGCTCTGTCGCTATTTCTTATAGCTTAACCAAGTCTGAGTGTCGTGAAAAGTATCGAAAAAAGCGTCGGATTCTAAAAAAAAAAAAAAAACAACGCAGTTTTATCTTTATTCAAAGTTATAAATAAAATCGCATTATTTTCCTGAGAGCGAATTTTAAAAAGAAATACAGTGAAATAATATACGTATATATACGATACACAGATAAAGTGTATCATCGCGTGAAACACGATTTCGTTTATCTCAATTAAAGTAGCGGTTAAAAAGGTTATTTGTTAACAAAACTTATCTTTTCAAGATTGAAATAAGTTGTTTATAAAATTAGCTTCAATAAAATATATATAAGAAATTTAGAACTCTTATCGATAAAATATGGAAAGAGATAATGATAAAAATGAAGGTCGAGAGGAAAGTCCAATCGACGAGGATGATAAAGATACATTTGCGACGGAAAATAATCGGTAAGTATTGCTCACGTATTATAATCGATAACTATCATATTAAACTGTTAAAAGTTATAGATATTTTAAAAATAGTATTTTCTATTGGTAAAATATAAAATTTATCAGACGGCATTGTTTTATTTGAACAGAATAAAATGGATTCGCGAAAGAGTCCTGACGTTTCTCGGACTGCCCGGGCAGAAGCATCTTTTTAATGAACTTATTAACGTAATTAATTTTTTAATTAATTTTTCTCAATATGTACAAGATTTGCAGATTTGATACGAAAGATAACATCAATTAATTTATTAATTAGGCAAATAATCGATATTTTGAGGACAAGTTACTCAATTTTCTCATATTGGATTTATATGAGGTAACGGATATAGAAAAGAAGCTAATTTTCTTCTACAAAACTTACACCAGCGAAGTGTATCATGAAGAAGTTTCAATATGGGAGGAAAGTAAGCCAATCCGTTTTTTTTTCTTTCCTATATTAAAAAAGGCATGTGTACCAAGAAGTGCGCGTTTGGAGTCGAATATATCACACCTATTGTTGTCTCTTTTCCGCGTTGCCGATTGGTTGGTTGGTTGATCGAGTCGAATCGAATCGGCAAGATCGAGAGAGTAAATAATAAAAAGCGATTTTGAGACAGTTCGTCGTATATGTAGAAAAAATTAAAAACGTAACTAAAGTCACGTGACAGGAAAGAGTAGAAAAACAACACGTGAAAATAACGTGACTGTAATTTATATTATATATAACATTAAATAATACATATTATATACATATAATTTATTATATATTTATAATATTATACTTTATATTGTATTATATGTATTATATACATACTACAGAGTAATGTCACTGACCTCGGCCGCGCGGCCTTGGTGGGGGCGGGGTCACTGGCCTCGGCCGCGCGGCCTTGGTGGGGGAGGGGTCACTGACCGCGGTCGCGCGACCGCGGCGGGGTCAATGACCTCGGTCGCGCGACTGCGGTGGAGTCACTGACTTCGGCCGCGCGACCGCGGCGGTGTTACTGACTTCGGTCATGTGATTACGGTATATATATATACGTATACATATATGCGTATGTGTGTGTATTATATACAGATATAGAATATTACATATAATATATATAATATTCTCTTTTTTACCCTTTTCCCTGTCACATTTTAGTCACGTGTTGTTTTTCCACTTCTCTCTCACTATTTTTTGAGTTTGATTTTCATGCGTTATTTCTGACATTTCTCATATGTGTATTATATGGTTTATAAGACGTATATACTATCTGTCATCGCGCGCGGTGACAGGTTGTGTTCACTGACAACACGTTAAATAAAAATAACAATAGCGTGCGCGTAGCGCGCGCCTGTGTTGTGCTAGTTTTCACAAAGAAGATGTTGCGTTTATATTAATATATTGCACCATTCTGTTGTCAGTCTTCTAAATCTGAAATAATTTTTGTATTTTATACGTGTATAAGTTAACGTATGAATTTTTACTATGTATATAATTTGAACGTATATAGCGCCCGTGATGTTATTGTCACCGCGCGAAACTAACAGCATTAACAAACACAACATTTACTTTGAAGAGCAGAACACACAGATTAACAAAAAGCGCTTCTGGTAAAATTTTCGTGATTTTAAAACTGCACAGAAAAATTGCACTTTGTGTATAACGTGTGTGTGTGTTTCTCACATTTAATTGCACAAATTACATATTACAATATAAATTTTTAATAATACAAGATACCTCACTAACAATAAGAATAATCGTCGAATTGTAACAACGTAGCCACGTCTCTGTAATATGTTTCGATCGACTCTGATCAATCAATGTAAGAAAAAAAGCAGTTAACAATTTTCCGACATTAGAAAAGGTGGATGAGAAGAAGATAAAAAGAAGACCGAGGAAAGTTAAAAAGGGAAAAGGAAAGAAGGAGGATATCAATTCGGCTGCTAAACCTACGACGATAAGTCTGAGTATGATGCACGATTCCAGTATATCGTCTAGCGAAGATGAAGGATACGACGATATCAGAGAGCAAGATTCCGCTGCCGGTAGTGACGTTCTTGAAAAATCCAGAGAACCGAGCACCGCACTTACCGGTCAGCTTACTCTGTTACGTTTTGCGCTAATTATATTTTATTTTCTTCGAAGAACTATGTAATTGAAGACACGATAATTCATTGATTTGCAGACAGTTCCGATTTTGCGCCACTGCCTGGAGAAGAAGATAAATATATTCTCACCAAGGTTAGAAAATAAATTTAAAAAATTTGCTTCCCGCGTAATCGCACTTCAGAACTTTTGTTTTTGTTTTCCACACAATTGCTCTCAGTTTAACTGTATCGTTTTGATCTCACGGATGTTATTTGAAATGTTAATTGAGAATCCACAGTTTAATTAAGTTCGTTTTTTTCTCTTTTCACTTCTGGAAAGAGAACTCGATTATTAAGTCACGGCTAAATCAAATCATCGAGTGAAACCGAACCGTAAAACAACGCGCAATTGCAGAAAATAGTGGAGAAAGTTCGCGAGGTACCGGTGCTTCACATGATATGCGGCCATATCGACGGTAGCAGAATCGATCTGCCGGACACCACGTTCTTTTACTTTATGCGCACCAGCGACGAGGGTGTACCCAGCTTCGACACCTACGAGGAGTGTCTAGACGAGATGCCGAGTTACATAGTGGTCGGTTCGCTCGGCAGGAAATTTCTAGCTTCTTTCAACAGCATGCTGGTCGAAGTAAGAATCTGTTTAGTCAATACAATTTGCGACCGATTCGGTTAACGATCCTTTCACCGTGTCGATCGTGTCGCAACAATTCTTCTTTCGCAATCGCATCCCGATATTGAAATTGTTATTTCTTTAAAGAAATTCAATTATTTCTTTTACGTTTAGTTTATTTTTTTTTTTTCAAAAGTATATTTTATATTTTTTTAAACTGTATTTTAAAAGTACACATTAAATTCTCAATAAATTGCGATACGAAGAAGTATTTATATAATTTAAAGAAAGTAGAGAGAAAACTGATATATATCTCTCGAAATATCTATACGTAATAAATGTAATACTGACAGGTATTTAGGCCATTGGTGGAAAATCAATTCAGAGGCCCGGATTTTGCCGAGCGATGGAAAATAGAGAAGACGATGGACGAGCCGTCGTCTGTCGCACGACTGGCATCCGCCGCGCTAACGGAAGGCGAAGAAGTAAAATCAAAATTATTTGAGAAAACATGATTAAAAAAAAAAAAAAAACCGCAAATTATATCTATGCGTGTAACTCGGTACATGACAAACATGTACGATAAATATCTTACTTTTTATGTTGTGTTAAAGAGCGTAACAAGAAAACCATCCGGTTTCCGAAGAAAAGCTTCCGAATCTCGCATGATTTCCGCAACCCTCGCGCAAGACGAAGCGGACGAATTAGAAGAGAAGATGTCGATAGAAGACGACAGAAAATCGCGCACGTCGAAATCGAAATCTGTTAGCACGATTAGTTTGAAGGAAATGAAGAAGCCGATGACCGAGCAGTGCAAGAAAGATATTTTATATCATCTCGACAATCTGATCAAAAGCGTGGAATGGTTAGCATTGTTTTCTGAAACAGAATATATAATTACCGCATAACTACATATTTTTCATTATTTTTCTCTCATTTCTATTTGATATAGTTGTGCAATTTTAATTTTACTGATGCAGGACGCTGGAACACATTGAAAGCGACATCTTACTGACGATGCCAAAGATACCAGAGCTGAGCGATCCAGCAATGACAGACGAGATGTTATTGAAAAATAAGGATATCGTCGAACAAATGGAACAAGAAGTCATGTTGTGGGAGAAACACATACAGAAGGCAAAATAATTCCACATTTCTCTGTTTTCACGCGCTGTTCTTTCGCGCAGTCCTCTACAAATTTTTCAAAACTATTGCGAACACAGACGACATCTCAACACATATTTTAAAGATGCCCAATTGTTATATAATAAGATTTTAACATTTGCTCAGATGATGGAGTCGTACAAGAATAAAATCCCTTCGGAAAAAGGACCAATGGGAGAGTATCAGTACTGGCAGGAGTGCGAAACTGGATTGACAATTCTAGTGGAACAATTGAAGTTGCCAATTGTTAAGAAAATCCTCGCACTTCTAGAACAAGCGCTCTCGCCGATCGCCTCGAGTTTTCAGTACTTTCAGAAAGAGCTCTGGAAACAGTACGTCGAAGCCAGAGACAATAATAAGTTTATTCAGACGCTGCTAAGATACTTTCAGGTAATCATGCAAAACTTGTTGAATAACTTAAGTATTTTGTTTGTCAACTATCGGTGATTTTCCAACGCTGCAGTTGATGAGCAAACCGGATTCGTTTCAATCTGTAACGGAGTCCATGCCCGCTCTGATGGAAGGACTGCGAATGCTCTGGGTTCTGTCGAGTTACTACTGCCACGAGGATAAGATGACGTCGCTGATGGAGCGGATAACGTGGGAACTCTGTCAGAATGTCAGAAAAAATTTGTCAATCGTGTCGCTGTTCAAAAAACCTCTGGAAGAAATTTTGCAGAAGACGAGCATGGCCAGCACGATGATGCGACAGTGGAAACGTTCGTATCTGAAGACCCGAATGGACATCGAGCTGTTCGGAAAGAGTCAGCGCTGGGAATTCGATCAGAAGCGCCTGTTTCAGGATACGGAATACATTGCCGAGGTGTGCAGCGATCTGTACAAGATCGCCGGCGTGCTGCAGGATTTCTACAACATCTTCGGCTCCGAGCTGAAGTCCATCATAAACGATCCGGCGCAAATCGACGCTGTGGTGAAGAGAGTGGACGCGCTGGTGGTGCCGATTGAGAGTGCCGACTTTGACGTTTTCAACGTGTTCAACAAGGAAAACTGGGAGGCGCTGACCAAGTGGTTCTACGAGGAGGTAACCTATCTTGAGGACCAGGCCAAGTTCTACATCGACGAGTGCTTCGCGGTGCTGATCAGCGCCGAGAACGCGCTGGAGATGTTGCTCAAGTTCAAGAACATCAAGACTCGCGCTGCCATACAGCAGCAATTGCTCCGAAAGTTCGACGTGATCATGCAACAGTTCAGCAAGGAGATCAACACCGTGGAAGACATCTATCAACGAAACAAACGATATCCGCCGTTGCTGACCTATCACTCACCAATGGCGGGAGCGATCTATTGGGTGAGACAACTGTTTCACAGACTTCGCAGACCGGTACTGATCTTTCAACAGATCCGCGAACTGAAGCACAGCGAGACGAAGCTGATCGCGTTCGGTCAGTATCTGGAAATCGCGAAGCAGATGAAAGACTTCGAGGAGAACAAGTTCAACACGTGGCTTGAGAAAGCTTTGTCGACGGTGACCAATTTCATGAAGAAGAGCGTGGTGAGGATTGGGCGCGCGGATCGAAATAATTCGAATGATTACCGGATCTTCTCGGAGGAGCAGCAGAGCGGTAAAAACGTTCAGCTGATTCATCTGGCGTCGAAGACGAGGATCAATAATGTGGATTCTATCTTATCGACTCAAGAATCTCTGAAACGTAATAACATAACATCGAAACCCAGCGTGGAAACAGCACATTCCGTGTCTTCTAGAAACGTCATTGCGCAATCATGTCCGGATGCAAGGACCGACACCAAAGGATCTTCACTCAAAAACGGCAAAACCTCCATTCTTTCTTCCGACAAGCACGTAACCCGCTCGAAGGCCGCCTGTACGGAATTTACGAGCGACGCCATTCTGATGGAATGTCAACTGCGTTTTGAATTGAATTTCGACTGGGAGATCTTCGAGGTTATCAGAGAGGCGGAACTTATGGAGCAATTGGGTTTCGAGCTGCCGTTCGCTCTCCGAGACATCGGCGTTCAGAAGAACAGATTGAGAACGGACATCGACGTCACCGAGGGAATGATCAATCAGTACAATCACATTCTGGACACGTTGGACGAGGCGAATGTGGAATTGCTGAAGAAACTTCTACAGGACGTCGAGAAACACATTCAGCCCGGAGTTACGCGATTCACTTGGAATTCTCTGAGTATCTCGGATTACGCGGCATCTTGCCACGCGGTGCTGAAGAATCTAAACTCCATCGTCGATCAGGTCAATCAAATGGAAATCGATCTTGACAATCAAATAAAGTCCGAATTAGAATTGTACAATCTGTTTTCCACGAAGAAAGAGATCGCGGAGTCGGAAGTTCTCTTGCCGTGCAAGGTTTCTATATCGAAAATAATTTATTTCATTTTTTTTTTTTTTTTT
>NW_018020705.1:377259-382620 GCF_002006095.1 Pseudomyrmex gracilis
TTTTTTTTTTTTTTTTCGTAGACTTATTTTCTAGAAGTGAAAAGTCGAAGATCCGAACTAATACTGTCGATGTCGAAGACTTACCAATCGATCGGTCCACTGCTCGTGAAACTGGAGGGTTTGGTATTCGGAACTTCAACGGGAAAAAATCCGAATATGCAACTTCTCTATAAGAAATACGAGAAGAAAATTTTTGAAGCCTTTATAATGTACAATATATCGATGAAGTAAATACGTTGTAATTGTTCGTTTCACGTAGGTATCGTTCGATTTTAGGTGCATGGTGAGAAACATGAAATTTATGAACAAATTGTTGAACGACACCAAACCGATCTTTCAAGCGGACGCGGTTCTGGTGGCGTCCGAAGTGGTGCTGCGTCCCTCGCCGAACGAAATGTACAGCATCATTTGTCAGGACGTGCGAGATCTGTTGGAAAGGCTGAAAGGATTCTTCAGATGGATGAATGGGACTTGCTTGGAGTGTCAGCCGGAAAAAAACTCTTCGCAGGAAATCGTCACGTTTAGCTTCTTCGAGGACGTGATGAGTATTCGAGTTGAGTCAACTTCTTTACGAACTCTACGCGAACGTGCTGTGCTCTACTTTTACATTGTGAAACTTTTTTTTGTAATTAAACATTTTGCTTTTTATTCACTTTCACAAAAGTATTCCAAATTGATATATATATATATATATTGCAGATAATTAACGATCTCGTAAAAACGATTCAAGAAACGGCGCAGCGAATCTCGATTGAATGCTCGCGTTACGCGCAAAAGTGGAAGAAATACAGCAATTTGTGGTCGCACGACAAAAATCTGATTTGCGAGAAATTCGCAGCGACGAAACCTTTGGTTTATCAATACGACGAGAAGTTAGGATTTTACGAGAACATCCGGGAGGAAGTCGAAGATATGACGCCTTATTTCGACATAAGTAGCGTACGGTAAAGCGGAATCAACAATTTTACATTTGCACAATTGTATTTGTTGTACAAGGAACGAAAATTGAAAGTCGCCATTTGTTTTCAATAGATTCAATTTTCGACACGCGCATAAGTTTATTATTTTACGCGCGTTTACAGCTTATTGAGATTGTTCGGTTAATAACGTAACAAAGATTTGGCTTTTTAAAACTTTCTATCTTCTAAAAAAATTGTTGAGATGTTCTGATTTGTTAATCTTTCTCTTTCTCTGAAGGCTCAACCTGACCCCACTTTTATCAGGCATCAAGACTCAAGTGCGGGAATGGAAACAGGTGTTCGGAAATTATCTTCTGGCTGACACCGTACAATCTATGAAGCAAATGAAAACTCAAATCGAGACTTTTCGCAGCGCGATCGAGTTGGTGGTCACCGGATTGGATCGTTTCACGTCGATCATAGAAGCGATCGCGGACGTGAGAAAGATGGCGAGCCAAGCTGAAGTCGACTACGTGACCTATCAGGAATGTTTTCGAACTCTGCGCACTTACGAAATCGAATTTCCGTTGGAGGACGAGGCGATGGCGCGCCAATTGCAATACGATTGGGAGTCGTTGTACCTCGGTTCGCTTTATCGATCCTCGACTCTGGAAAGCACATTCGACAGATTTAGCGAACTGACCGAAGACGAGATTCGAAATTTCCTAGCCGAGATCGACAGTTTCGCCGAGGATTTCGAGGCGCACGGTCCCGGAAGCATCGGAACCGATTTGGATCTCGGACTGAAGAAAATGAAAGTACGCGAAGAAGATAATACACGTTTCGCACAATTCTTCTACAAAGAGTTTCGTCGCAATTCTCTTTTTCTAATTTTTTTGTTTTCAAAATGTTATTTATCGTACTTCCTTGTCGCGCGTCCAAATAAAGCCGATAAAAATACCACATTTACAGGAATACGGCAAACTGATCAACACGTACGACGAGAAACGCTTGAGGCTGATGAAGTCGGAAATTCTGTTCAATCTGGCGCCTGCGGATTTTTCGGTCTTTCTGAGGATCAAGACGGAGTACGAGAACATGGAGAAGTTGTACGATCTTTACAAGCAGCAGAAAAAAGCGCGGGACGATTGGGCGAAGACTCTGTGGATGAATTTGAATCCTCAACAGCTCATCGACGGTATGGAGCAATTTATGAAGGAATTCAGACGATTGCCCAAACACATCAAGACTATGAACGTGGGCCATGCGTTGGACGCCGATATGAGAAACTTCAAGAATTCAGTGCCACTATTCGTTCAACTGAAGCACGAGGCTATGCGTGACAGACACTGGGAACAGTTGATGAAAAGAACCGGACAACATTTCGATATGGATCCGGACAGGTGTGCTCAGGATGATTCTGACAGTTAAAAAACGAGTGTTGATTACGGACGGCACACAGACAAACCGATAACTCAACGAACCTGCGATTTTAATTAAAAAACAAATAATCATCCACGGAAATGAATATTACGACGCTACTACGTGCAAATGAAACAATTTTAAATTTTTGTGTATTTTTTATTTGAATATTTATTTGATATGTATTTATTTTATATAAGAGATTGTATTTGTGCAACTTTTTTACTATATTTACAAAGTGTGCGCGCGAAATAATGATTATTATTAAAAAAAAAAAATTATATTTCGCAATCGCACATCATTGCAGAGAGAAACCATGTGTATCGTTTTTTTTTTAATATAAAGTAATACTACATATATGTATTATTTTCTACTTTTCTTTGAAACTATACACGCGTCTTTCTCTCTCTCTCTCTCTCTCTATGATTTTAGATCGTGACATGGTGACGGTGATTATTATTGACAGACAGTGCAAACTCACTTAAATGCGTATTTAAAATCTGACATTTTTTTGTAAAAAAAACTAGTGTAGTTAATAACACACACAGAGAGACATTTTAATAATATCAAAATACCAAAAAAAATGGCGCAAAAAAAATCTTTTGCGATAGAAGGGTAAGCTTTTTCAAAAATCACTATTCTCTCACTGTGAAAATATGTAAAGTACAAAGAAACCATTGAATCTGTTCCAGATTTACATTGGAAAATATGTTCGCTATGGAGCTAGGAAAATACGAAGATATCGCGCGGGATATCGTCACGACCGCCGTGAAAGAGCTTGCGATAGAAAAAGGCATAAAGGAATTGGCGGAAGTGTGGAAATCGATGAATTTCATCGTGGTGAAACATTACAAAGGTGTTTTACATTTATTTAATTATCAAATATATTCAGTCTGAAGTTTTTTTTTCTGAACACAATCAACGATTCGTCAATGCGAGACATTTTTCGTTATTTTACAAAAATATTTAAAATTCTAACGTCTTAATTATAATTGATCAGGTTCGGAAGACCGCGGCTACATGCTCGGACCTCTCGACGATTTAAACGCGACGCTCGAAGACAACATGCTGACCGTGCACAGCATGGCCGCTTCGCAATTTGTCGGACCGTTCCTCAGCGTTGTTCAGAAGTGGGAGCACACGATGCGCACTATCTCCGAGGTTCTGGAGGTGTGGGTAGATCTTCAGCGAAAGTGGCTGTATCTCGAGGGCATCTTTGTGGGCGGCGACATTCGCCTTCAGTTGCAAGACGAGACGAAGAGATTCGACAATGTCGACCAAATGTACAGGAGAATCATGATCGACACGTCGAAGAGACTCAACGTTCTCGAATGTTGCACGATTCGGGGTATTTTGGAAGAAAATTTGATTCACATTGGAATTATGTAAAAATGAAATTGAAAACGACAAAAACCGAGCGATCGGGATAAATTTTTACACATTTCGTTGTTTTTTTGTCTGTCGTCGCAGGTCGAAAGGAGGAATTTGAAAGTATGATAGCGGCACTTGAGAAATGCCAGAAGTCGCTCGCGGAATATTTGCGACACAAACGTCTTGTATTTCCGAGATTTAACTTCATTAGCGACGACGAGCTGTTGAGCATTCTTGGAAGTAGCACTCCTGCCGTTATTCAGGAACACGTAGGAAAGATGTTCGACAATCTCGACAAGTTTAAACTTGTACCGTGTAATAACAAGGATATCCTGTTGGCGACCGCTCTCTTTTCTTGCGAAAGAGAAGTTATGGAATTCAGAAATCCGGTAGCCACCGAGGACAACGTCGAGATCTGGATGGGTCTCGCTCTCGAGGAAATGAAAAAATCGAATCGATATCTGACGAAAAAAGCTGTCTACGATTACGGCAAGGTCGATGCTGTTAGATTGATCGCGCGGATTTTTTCCTTCTCTTCTAAATTTTCAATAAATTTACGATCGTTTTTTTGTTATTTAACTGTTCATTTCCAATTGTTTTAAATCTAGGTGCGACGACCGAGAACGCGGTGGCTTCTCGAGTTTCAAGGAATGATGATTATCACGGCCAATCAAATATGGTGGACCGCGGAAGTCGAGAATGTTTTCGACAAAATATCTCGAGGGAATAAACGCGCAATGAAAGAGGTATCGGGCGTATAAATCGCAAACAGTGTTATTTTTAACGTTATTCAAGTAAAATATGTATTTTTTTTTTTTTATGTATAGTATTTACAACAATTGAACACTCAATTGGACGAAGTAGTGACGCTAATGGGCGGTCCTGCGCTTACAAGCAATGACAGAAAGAAAATCGACATGATTTTAACTATCGACGTACACATTCGAGACATCATCGAGGCTTTCGTCAGGGACAGCATTGAGGATCCCACGGAATTTGAATGGGAAAGTCAATTAAGGTTTACGTTACAATCATGTCTTGTACATATTTTTATCTTTCGTGATTGTTAAAAAAATTAAAAAAATAAAGTACATCGTCGAATATCAATGAAATACTCGGATTATAAAATACGATAAAATCATGTTCGTTATATTTTCTACGAATTATCTTTGTGCGCTTAGATTTTACTGGGTTCACGATGTGGACAATATATGGGTAAGCCAGTGCACGGGCGCTTTCGAATACGGTTACGAATACATGGGTCTTAATGGCAGATTGGTCATTACGCCTCTGACGGACAGAATATATCTCACTATCACGCAAGCTCTCTCGATGCACTTAGGCGGTGCACCGGCGGGTATGTAAACCGTTCGCGGCACAGTTTACGAAATCTCGAGTATATGACCGAAGCGTAATTCGAGAGTAATTTTAAACTACGTGATCGAAGATCAATAAAAAAACAAATTGTTAACACAAATATAATAATTTAACGATTTAACAATTCAGTCGGTAAAAATATGAATTAGTTAGGGGGGTATTCGGGGTCATTCGTATAAGTGATGCAAATCTAGCATCCTATATGAATTTATAGAATTGAAATTTCAATTAAAAAACTCACATGAAAAATGTGAGTACGTCTGTTGTATATATATATATATGCACAGTCATA
>NW_018020705.1:382955-426077 GCF_002006095.1 Pseudomyrmex gracilis
TATATATATATATGCACAGTCATATTTTCACGCACAACATCCCGCGATGGCTCTTTATAGACTTTACTTTCTATTAACTTCAAAAATATGAAACTTTTTTAACAATTTTGTGACATCTTTGATATTGATATCGCGCGAGTTATTGATAAATGTCCACACCAAGGTCCTGCCGGAACCGGAAAGACCGAGACGGTCAAAGATCTGGCGAAAGCCTTGGGACTATTGTGCATCGTAACAAATTGCGGCGAAGGAATGGACTATATCGCGATCGGAAAGACTCTGGGTGGTCTCGCTCAATGCGGAGCATGGGGCTGCTTCGACGAATTCAATCGCATCGACGTTTCCGTTCTTTCTGTTATCTCGACCCAGCTGCAAACCATACGCTCGGCGCTTCAAGTTAAAGCTCAACGATTCACGGTACATTGACGCGCTATTGTGTGTTCTCGACAATCAAACATGGAGATCCGTTGTTTTTCTATTGCGCTAATGAAATTACCAGCGCAATTGGAAAAAATTAACGAATTTTTTTTTTCAAAAAATTAAAAATATTTCTCTAAAGTTTGAGGAGCAAGACATCAGGCTGGATTCGAAGGTGGGGATCTTTATCACGATGAATCCGGGATACGCCGGTCGCACGGAACTGCCGGAATCGGTAAAGGCCCTGTTCAGGCCGGTGGTCTGCGTAGTGCCCGACAACGAGTTAATCTGTCAGATCAAGCTCTTCAGCGCCGGTTTCCTCACGGCGAAGGTACTCGCTAAGAAAATGACGGTTCTTTACAAGCTGGCGAACGACCAGCTGAGCAAACAAACGCACTACGACTTCGGCCTGAGAGCTCTCAAGTCCGTGCTCAACATGGCCGGTCAGTTGAAGAGAACTTCAAACGACTTGCCCGAAAACGTCGTGCTGATGAGAGCACTCAGAGACATGAATTTACCTAAGTTCATATACGACGACGTGCCGCTCTTTCTGGGTCTGATCAGAGATCTATTTCCCGACTTGGATTGTCCCCGAATTCGCTATCCGCAATTGAACGAAGCGATCGAGACGGTATTGGAACAAAACGGATATATCGTCCTGCCCGAACAAGTAAGTTGCGTATTGCTTTAATACGTCGCACGAGCGATTATTTAAGCACCGCGGAATTTCGAAATAACGGATTAAATGAGTAAAGAAGTGTTGTTGTGCCAGGTCGATAAAGTCGTGCAGTTACACGAGGTAATGATGACCAGGCACTCTACGATGGTCATCGGTCCCACCGGCGGTGGCAAGACGACGGTCATCGAAACGCTGTGCAAAGCGCAGACGCACCTTGGTAAATCCACGAAACTGCACATTCTCAATCCCAAAGTAAGCGATTCTTTAAGGATCTTCGTTGCGAAACAATATGAAATTTTATATTTATATGTTATTTATCATATAATGTTATATATATATATATATATATATCATATTAAAACACAAAATAATCAAGGCTTACACCGTCATCGAATTGTACGGAACGTTGGAGCCGACGACGCGCGATTGGACGGACGGTCTTCTGAGCAGCATTTTTCGCGAAATTAACCGACCTTTGGAATCCGACAAGGAGGAGTACAGATACATGCTCTTCGACGGCGACGTCGATCCGCTGTGGATCGAAAATATGAACTCGGTTATGGATGACAACAAGTTGCTAACTCTGGCTAATCAGGAAAGAATCAAACTGCAGAATCATTGCGGTCTGCTCTTCGAGGTAGCCTATGCTCTAGTGCGAATGTAAAAACATATATAGAATCTAAGAATTTTATTACAATTATTTTAATATTTTTAATTATGTAAAACTTTTTCACATTAAAAATATCTAGTTCTTTATAATTTAACATTTTATAATTAAATTTTGATTTTTTTCTACGCACCGAATATTCATGTAAATTTTTTTTTTGTTGAAGATAGGCGACTTGCAGTACGCCTCACCTGCGACAATCTCGAGAGCAGGTATGGTTTACGTGGACCCGAAGAACCTGGGCTACCAGCCTTACATGGATAAGTGGATACAAGTCAAGAGCAAAGCCGATCACGAGTTTCTTCGCGGAATGTGTCAGAAATACGTACATGGCTCGCTTAGACTTATTATCGAAGGAACGTTCGGTCTCCAAGCAATGGAACCGCTTCGGATGATTATACCGCAAACTAGTCTCAACATGGTACTTAGATTTGCTCGATCTGTCAATTAAATTTGTTTTGCCGTGCACTTGCAAAAAGCGGGAAATGCGTGAAGAAAGCTGTTAATCTTCTTATTAATCTACATTTCTCCATTCCGCACTTTACGAATGTTCTTCGTATGGGGGTTTTTTTTTCTTCAAGGTAACTCAATTTTGCTACGTGTTTGACGGTCTGTTGTCAATGCTAGAGTCGACAAGTAGAAAATTTGCGGAAGAGGAGAAGGAGGAGGATATGTCACAGAAATCGAAAGACGAACTGTGGGAAGCGATGTATATTCAAGCGTGCTATTGGTCATTTGGCGCGTCCATTGTGAACGAGGCGCGATCTACATTTGACAGATACATAAAGAAAACGTGCGGACTTATGGAGGTGCAAGACAAACCCAACAAATTGGCAGTCACGAGTAAGTTGGCAAAACTTGAAATTGATCAAAAAAAAAATATATATATATATATATAAAATTGAAGAGAAAAAAATTTAAAGTTTTTATAAATGCACGCGTTTGACACATCAGAATACGTACCGACGTCGCTTCCAACTTTATACGATTACGTGCTGGATGTCAAGAAACAAGTTTGGATCGCGTGGAAATGGTTGGTGCCGGCATATGTGCACGACAGACAGAAAATTTTCTCGGACGTTCTCGTACAGACAGTCGACACATTGCGCACCACGTGGTTCGTGAATCTCATGAGCGAATTGCAAAAACCGGTATTATTAGTCGGAGAAGTTGGCACTTCGAAGACAGCTATTGTTCACGAATTTCTAAGAAACTTGAGTTCGGACAAATATGTGAGTCAAAATTACAATCTCAAAAAAACGTTAATTATGATTAGATATTAATTATACAGCATTGTTTTTAATGCTATTATTTCAATGTCAAAAATATATATATAGGAGCAGCTTTTAATGAATTTTTCGTCGAGAACTACGTCGAGTGATGTGCAGAGAAACATCGAATCGGTGGTGGAGAAAAGAACGAGAGAAATATTTGGACCTCCGCCCGGAAAAAAATTGATAGTTTTCATCGATGACATGAATATGCCAATAACCGATACTTACGGAACTCAACAGCCCATCGCGTTGCTTAAGTTGTTGTTCGAAAGAGCCGGTTTTTACGATCGCGGTCGCGATTTAAGCTGGAAATACATGAGAGACATTTGTGAGCGTATATCACATTTCTAGCGAGTTTTTTAAAGAGATTTTCTCTTCTAAAAAAAAAAAAAAATAATAATAAATTTTTTTATCGACAAATTTTCTTTTTTGTTATTAAATATTACTATTCAAGATTTCTTTTTGCGATATATTAAATACACGAAGCTGTTATTATATAACATAAACGTGTAATCGTAAATGAATATTTATCTCATCTAGATTATTTAGCAGCCATGGGAAAACCCGGCGGCGGCAGGAACGAAGTTGATCCGCGATTTATCTCAATGTTCTCGGTTTATAACGTAACTTTCCCTTCGAGCGAGACTCTCAGCTATATTTACACGAGCATTCTGTCCGGTCATTTGCAAACGTTCTCCGAGGGCGTTCGAAATATCGCGGGAGGTCTTGTTCGATTAACTTTGGAACTTTACGAGGTGATTTCACAACTCGTTGCGCACACACGGTCATATAAAAGATTTCCGTTTCGTTTAATCCGCGATATAACGTGTAAGCTCTATTATTTCAGACAGTTAGGAAGGAATTGCTGCCTACGCCGTCCAAGTTTCACTACATCTTCAACATGCGCGATCTCTCGAGGATCACGGCCGGATTACTTCAGAGCCATCCCGACTTCTTTTCAGACGTAAAGCAGTTCGTCAGGCTTTGGAGAAACGAGGTCACTAGAATCATGTCCGACCGTCTCGTCAACGAGCAAGTATGAAGTATTTTTTTTCTCACATTCTTCTTGTTATCTGTGAGATAACTTTTTTTTTTTTTACCGGAACAATTTTATTGCTCCAGGACGAAAATTTGGTGATAGAGTTACTGAAGAAAAAGATCACACACTACTGGAAGGAAGATCCCGAAATAACTCAATACAGTTTAAGAGATCCGCTACTGTACGGTGACTTTAGAAACGCCTTGAGCGAAGACGAGCCCAGATTCTACGAGGATCTGCTAGATTACGAAGCGGTTTACAGCTTGTTTCTCGAGGTTTCATAATTTTTTTTTTTTTTTAATCGCTTTTCGCGCGACTGTGTCTCTTTCAATCAATTATTATTTGCGATATTATCCGATATTATTCGGAGAATCAGAATATCTTCACTTTTTCTCGTGTTCTCAGATCTTCGAAGAATACAATGAAAGATCCACGACCAAGTTGCACATGGTTCTCTTCAACGACGCGCTCGAGCATCTGACCAGAGTGCATCGTGCGTTACGAATGCATCGCGGAAACGTGCTGGTTGTTGGCACGGGTGGCAGTGGCAAGAACTCCGTGATAAAGTTGGCGTCGTTTGCCGCCGGTTATCAGCTGTTCCAGATCGTCCCGAGCCGCGGTTACAACGAGGCGTCATTTCGCGAAGACATGAAGAGCCTGTACAACTTGGTCGGCGTCGAGAACAAAGAGGTCGTATTTATGTTCACGTGCGGTCACATTAAAAACGAAGCTTTCCTCGAGTTGGTGAACAACATGTTAACGGCGGGCTTCGTGCCGGCTCTCTTCACGGACGAGGAGAAAGACGAGATCATCACCTCCTGCAGAGACGAGGCGGTTAGAGCGGGTTTCGATATGGCAAAGTGAGTTCGTGTTTTAATTCGCGCAAAACGCGCTATTTCGAGCAGTTAATAAATTTTTCACGTGTTAATTTTATCAATTTTCTTTCCGTCGGCAGAAAAAGTGTTTGGTCATACTTCGCGAAACAGTGCACCGCGAATTTGCGAATAGCGTTGGCGATGAGTCCGTCGGGTGACGCTCTGCGAACCCGATGTCGCAATTATCCGGGCTTGATTAACAACACCACCGTAGATTGGATGTTCCCGTGGCCGCAACAAGCTCTGGTGGCAGTAGCGAATGTTCTCATTCAAGACGTAAGGAAATTGAAGAAAGAAATAATTTTAAGCGTGAAAAGAGAGACATTGTTTTATTTTTTTTTTCAGAACCCGATTGTGCCGCAGGAATACAGGAAAAAGATCGTGAACCACATGGTTTACGCGCACACATTAGTGCTGCGGTACACGGTGGATTTCGCGACAAGACTGAGAAGACGAAATTATGTCACGCCGAGGCACTTTCTGGACTTCATTAACACTTATCTGAAATTGTCAAAGGAGAAAAAAGACTTTATAGATTCGCGCTGCGCCCGTCTATCCGGAGGTATCCGTCACACAAATGTTTTTTTTTTCAATTCCTAAGTTTCCTTAATATCTTAAAACAAGACTTATATATATTTTTTAACGAACCTCATTTTTGTGTAATTTAATAATATAAAATCACACAATCTATTCTTTTCCTTTTTTTTTTCAAAGAAAAGCAATTTTATATTTTCGCGCTTGTAATTCGTTTCTCAGGGTTGCAAAAAATCGCACAGGCTTCGGTCAATCTGAAGGAGATGAATGAGATACTGGCCGTGCAGAAGATCAAAGTGCTCGATCAAACGAAAAATTGCGAACAGCTGCTCGCTTCAATCGGCAACAGCACGAACATTGCGATGGAAAAGAAGAATCTGAGAGAAGAGAAAAGAACGGAGATCGAGGAAAAGAAGAAAATAATTGCTACGGAGGAAGCGGAGGCCAGACAAGCATTAGAAGAGGCTAAACCGGCTCTCGACGCGGCCAAACTCGCACTGGGCGAGCTCGAGAAAGCGGATATCACCGAGATAAGGTTCGTCATTTCAAATTAAATTATATGGTTTTTGGTCACAAGAAATCACATTAGAAGAAGACAACAATGTCTTAAGTTTTATACAGTGTAACTTAAATATTGTGTTTTTTTTTACAAAAAAATAACAAGAGTTGTTAATAATAACAATAATAATTCAGATCTTTTGTCACTCCGCCCGAGCCGGTGCAGATCGTATCAGAATGCGTGGCAATGCTTCGAGGCGTCAGAGACGTATCTTGGAAAGGAGCGAAAGGACTGATGAGCGATCCGGGATTTCTGAAAAGTTTGCAGGAAATGAATTGCGATCAGATCACGTTGAAACAGCAACAAGCGGTACGAGCGCATTTGAAGAAGAGCGACAAATTGGATCAGATGCAGGTCATCAGCAAAGCGGGATACGGCTTGTACAGATTTGTGCTCGCTGTCTTGGATTATTGCGCAGTTTTCAGAGAGGTATTTCGCAGAGTTTTGCGTGCGATTTGAAAATTTTTAATTTAATTTAATCTTTTGTCTTTTTTCTATTTTTCAAATAAAAAATAAAATAAAATAAAAAACCACTTAATTTTTTCCTCTGGTTAAAATTCTAATTTTTTCTTAAAAATAATATATCTTTCTACTTTCTTATGATCGTTGCAAGATAAAACCGAAGATGGACAGAGTCCAGACGCTCGAAGAAGAATCCGTGAAAGCCCGACGTGCGTTGGAAAACGAAGAACGAGAATTAAAGCGATTGGAGAAAACGATTAAGGAGCTGAATGCAAAATATGACGTTGCAATGACCGAGCGACAACAGCTTCAAGACGAGACGGACGTGTTGGGACGACGGCTTTTAGCTGCCGACAAGCTGATTTCTGGATTGTCGTCCGAGAACGAACGCTGGCAGAAGGATTTAACGGCTCTGCAGGATGACACGAAAAGGATCACAGGAAATTGCTTGCTCGGAGCGGCTTTTCTCGCTTATAGCGGACCGTTTTCTCACGAGTTCAGAAATGAAATGTTCAACAATTGGGAAACGAGCATTTTGCAAAAACAAATACCCATGTCGAAACCGTACAAGCTCGAAATGCATTTGAGCGATGACGTTGAAATCAGCACGTAAGCGAATTTATCTCATCTCTTTGTTTTTGAATATAATTTTTATTATTAAATATTGATTGATCGAATATGGATTTTTTATTGAAAGTAAAAAATTTCACACGCGACACCGTAACGCGAATTGTTTCAATTGTCTCATCCGTCCCGTATCTATTTTACAAAGATGGAACTCAGAAGGTCTCCCACCGGACGAGCTTTCCGTGCGAAACGGTATATTGACCACGAAAGCGTCTAGATTCGCGCTTTGCATCGATCCTCAGCAACAGGCGCTTAATTGGATCAAAAAACGGGAACAGAAGAAGAATCTGAAGATCATCTCTTTCGCGGATGCGGATTTCTTGAAACAAGTGGAATTAGCGATCAAATACGGTCTACCGGTGCTCATTCGAGATGTAGACGAGGTCGATCCCATCTTGGACAACGTATTGTCGAAAAATATACAGTGTAAGCCGAAAATTCCTCAAAAACAAATGTACTCGCACTTTTTGAAAAAAAAATTGTGTGTGAAAACCGATAAAAACCTTGCAACCGTGCAGTTTCCGCGGGACGAACTTTCGTCATTCTCGGCGACAAGGAAGTGGAATACGACTCGAGGTTTCGTATTTATTTGACGACAAAAATGTCCAATCCGAATCTGGACGCTGCCGTTTACGCGAAAGCGATTGTTATCAATTACATGGTCACCGCAGCGGTAATATATCACGATTTACTTTTGCAATTAAATTCTAAAAGAAGCGTCTTATCCAGAGAGCTATCAGTTGAAATCAGTTACGTTCTCTCAGGGTTTGGAGAACCAGCTTCTGTCGGTGGTCGTGAGAACCGAGCGACCGGACGTCGAGGAGCAACGTGAAAATCTAATCGCGGAGACCAGCGAGAACAAGAATCTATTACAGAAACTGGAAAACAGTCTTCTGCGTGAGATCGCAACGGATCGGGGCAACATGCTGGACAATCTCGATCTGATCGAAACGCTGGAGAACATCAAGGCCAGCACCAGCGAGGTGATGTCGAAGCTGTTTCTCGCCGAGGTCACGTCGTTCGACGTAGACAGATTGCGCGAGGGCTACCGTCCGGTGGCGGTGCGAGGTGCCATTTTGTTCTCCGTGCTTGCGGACATGGCAACCGTAAACCCCATGTATCAGTATTCCCTGATCAGTTACGTCGAAGTGTTCGTTCACTCGCTGAAGAGATCGTTGTCGGACCCGGTGCTCGAGAAACGACTAAGAAACATCATCCCGACGCTGACGAAGAATGTCTACAACTACGGGTGCACCGGAATATTCGAGCGACACAAGTTGCTCTTCTCTCTACAAATTTGCATGAAGATAGAGCAGAGCGTGGGTAACGTGACGCAGGAACAATTGGAGTTCTTCATCAAAGGCAGCACGGCTTTGGAAAAGTCGGTCAAACCGAATCCCGCCAAGTGGTTGCCTTCGTCAGGTTGGGAAGATGTTCTCAAACTGGCGAGCGATTTCCCGGACAAGTTCGAGCAACTTCCGGAAGAGCTACGTGATCGCGAGAACGAATGGAAGAAGGTAGACGAAAAAAAAAGATGACGATTTTGAAAAATTTGCGGAAAACTAATTAACCGTGTTCTATAAATAGTGGTACGACTCGGATATGCCGGAATCGGAGCGACTTCCGTGCGAGTATAGCGCTCGGATCACGTCGTTCGACAAGCTGATGCTGATACGCTGTTTTCGAGCGGACCGCGTCTATCGCGGCATTATCGATTATATTACCGAGATCATGGGCGAGCAATACATCACACCGCCACATTTGAACTTCGACATGATCTTCGAGGAAAGTACACCGACTATGCCTGTCGTTTTCATTCTGAGCCCGGGCTCGGATCCCACGGCCGAACTGATGAAGTTGGCCGATCGATACGGCTGGGGAGGCGGAAAATTCAGATGTCTCTCGCTCGGACAAGGTCAAGCTACGGTGAGATGCAAAACAATTGCTAAACGGGATACAATAATAAAATAAAAATATTATCTTATAATATCGCATATAAAATAACTTTTATTACTTTTGTAAAAAATTTTCTTTTTTATGATAGGTCGCGATGGAATTGCTGAGAACAGCAATGGCGAGAGGACAATGGCTGATGCTGCAAAATTGCCATCTACTTCTGTCCTTTGCGAAAGATTTGGAAAAAATAATGGAGAACGCAGAGAAACCCCATCCCGATTTTCGTCTTTGGCTCACCACGGAACCCACCCCTAATTTTCCGATCGGAATACTTCAACTATCTCTGAAGGGTATAACGCGATATAAATCTCTTGCGATCTCTTTAAATGGAACTCGCTCGTTTTTTTTTTTTTTTTTTTTTCAATAAAGTTTATTTGCAGTCGTCACGGAACCACCGAGCGGATTGAAGCTAAACTTGCAAAACACGTACCTCAAGATGCGACCGCAGGTCTTGGAAAGTTGCTCCCATCCTCTTTACAAGCACTTGATTTATGTTCTAGCGTTTTATCACGCAGTTATTCAGGTTGGCGAACAGATTTAAGATACAAATCGTGTGTATTTTAAATTCTCGGAGCAATTTTGAAAGCGTTTTATCTAACATCGTAGGAAAGGAGAAAGTACGACAAGATCGGATGGAATATTAACTACGACTTCAACGAGTCCGATTTTAATGTGTGTACGATGATATTAGATACTTATCTGACAAAAGCGATGGCCACGTCGGGGTCTAAAATGCCGTGGAGCAGTTTGAAGTATCTAATTGGCGAGGTACGAATTTTGCGTTTTAAAGAATTTTTTTAAAAAAAATATTTAAAACAACTTAAAGTAGAGATCAATACGAATCTATATACTGCGTGTTTATATGTGCAAATATATGTTTTTTAAATAACGTGTAAATTAATACACGTGAAAATTTGAAAATTCGAAATGTTTAGTTTGCATCTCATGTGTATAAAATATCCTTCAATTTATTCTCCTACTAACCCAAACATTTTAAATAAATTTTCGAATTAAATTCAAAATTTTTTAATTCGAAGTTTTGCGTGTATTAACACATTTAAAAAATATATTTTCATATACATCCAGCACATAGACTTGTATTGACCTCCTAATTTAAGTTTTACATTATATCACGAACTTTAATATTTCGAAATATTTAGAACTTTTTATTGTAAATTTTTATTATGAATTAATTTATTATTATTTTCTTATCATACTTTACATCGAAATCTTGAATGTGCAGCTTGTTTTTTTTTTTTTTGTGTGTGTTCGAATTAAGGTGATGTACGGCGGAAGAGTGATAGATTGTTACGATCGTCGCGTCTCTTACACCTACATGGACGAGTACTTCGGCGAGTTTTTATTCGACGAGTTTCAACCGTTTCACTTTTACAAGGATATCGCTGTCGATTATGTGATACCGCCGGAAGGAAGTCGCAACGACTATTTAAAGTTCATCGAGGAACTACCGTTAGTGAACACTCCGGAAGTGTTTGGCTTGCATCCAAATGCTGAGATCGGATACTTCACGAAAACCGTTAAGAATATATGGAAGCACTTTGTGGAGCTTCAGCCACAAACCTGTACGGATATACAAATGTTTATTTTATGATTTTTTAATTATTTTATTATTTATTTTATTTTATTACAGAAAAAAACCATTTTAATACTTTTCAATTATTACAATTGTTTGATAGCATGATTTCGTGTGTTATTTGATATTTATAAATTATTTTTTTCATCTATTAAACTTTTCTTACACATAAAATAAATCGAGCTAATTAGTCAATTAGCTAGTCGAGCGTTAATCGTGTTATTTGATATTTATAAATTATTTATATTTATAAATCGAGCTAATTAGTCAATTAGCTATCTATTAAACTTTCCTTACATATAAAATAAGTCAAGCTAATTAGTCAATTACCTAATCGAGCTAATTGACTAATTAGCTCGATTTATTTTATATGTAAAAAAAGTTTAATAGATTACAAAAATAATTTATAAATATCAAATAACACGATTATATATAATAATAATAATAATAATAATAATAAATAAAATATAAAATAATAATAATGAATAATAAAAATAAAAAAAGTAATTGACTAATTAGCTCGATTGAGTAAGAACAATTTAACATCGTTTTTAAATATCTAGCGATAAGCGTGACTGGCGTCAGCAAGGATGAATACATCGATAATGTAGCAAAGGAGATCTTAGCCAGGATACCAACGCCGTATAATATTGACAAAGTCAAGAAAAATTTCGGCGTGTCCGTAACGCCGACTGCGATTGTTCTGTTTCAAGAATTGGAGAGATTCAACAAATTAACAGAAACAATGACGAGAACATTGAATCAGCTGAGAAAGGTTGATAAGATCATCGAAATATATAAAATACTCTTCTCGTTAATACAAATTTATAAATCCTATTTTATTGTCACAAACGTTTTAGCTTTTTTTTTTTTTAATTTTGCGACAAGGTGTCTTTCTTGTTGCGCTGTAATGTTTTAAATCTATTTCTCTCCTTAATTCTTTCTTATCAAATAGATATGCGCGCAATATATGTAAAATAAAATTTATTTTCCTAAGTCTGGTAAAACGTATCTTATCTTCAGGCCATTGCTGGTGAAATTGGAATGGACGCGGTGCTGGATAATATCTCCGTGGCACTTTATAACGGCACTCTACCCAGGGAATGGGCGAGATTGGCGCCAGACACGCAAAAGAATCTCGCTAGTTGGATGGATCATTTTCAAAAGAGGATAGATCAGTACACTAACTGGGTACGGATTAAGCAAAAATATTGATTCATCACCAGCATGTACTGTAATTTTTTCTTTTCTTTTTTTCATTTTTGTTTCACACACAGTCTGGCGCGAATGAACCCGTAGTGCTTTGGTTGGCTGGATTGCACGTGCCGGAGACTTACTTGGCAGCTCTGGTGCAAATAACTTGCCACAAAAACAACTGGCCCCTCGATCGTTCCGTGATTTACACGACGGTGTCGAAGTTCCTCAAACCTGATGACGTAGAAGAAAGACCCGACCAAGTAAATTCCGGCGACATAAATTATTTTCTATTCTATTTTATTACGTTACACCATTGTTCTTATTTGAAATAGGGCTGTTACGTACACGGATTGTACTTGGAAGGTGCCAGATGGGACGTCGAAGAACAATGTTTGAGGAGATCGCATCCGAAAGTTCTTGTAGAAGAGCTGCCAATATTAACTATCATACCGACTGAAGTTCACAGACTGAAGTTACAGGTATTGAAAATTTTTTATATGGAAAAATATATTCTCGTACAATTGTTACGTTATTCTTATACAATTGAACATGATAACATAATGAGTAATTTATAGCACAAACACAACAATTGTATAATCAAAAAAGACTTAATTCTTGTGACAACTCCGGGATATATGTAAAATATGTTTTTGTATCACAGAATACATTTAAAACTCCAGTATATACTACGTCGAATCGGCGTAACGCCTTGGGCATTGGTCTGGTGTTCGAAGCAGATTTGGCAACGCCAGAACATATTTCACATTGGATACTTCAAGGTGTTTGTCTAGTGTTAAACACAGATTGAAGCAATTCTCGAAATTGCTAATTACTTTGACCTGCCGTATTCTTCAGTGTGTATTTCATGAATTAGGAATGTCTCGTAATTACTTAATGTCGTATCAAGAATCAAAGTATATTAGATTAGAGTATTAGAAGTATTAGACTTTAGTATTTTAAATGTCAATGATTTGTTATAAGAATTGCGAAACATCTTACACTGTGAATGTGAAAAATCTTATTGTGTATTTTATTAAAATTTATATAAATAATATAAAATTATTTCGTTATATCACATTTTACTTGTGGCAAACACAGATTATAAAACGAACTATCGTCGAAATCATCCAAATTTTGCCACTTCACCCAATTTCTTTTCTTCAAATCTTCTACAGTTTCTGCTTTTCCAACAAAATGCGGATCAACTATTAACAAGTATGTACATACATCTCCAAAATGTATTCCTACTATACATTTGCTAGAGATATCTTTATCTCCACCCATCATAATGGGACTGCCAAACTCTGTGAAATGGTTTTTAATTGTATCTGTTTGTGCTTTTAACGCTTCTATACCCTTCCAAATATGAATTATTTTGCAAGAGGCGTTATACAGATGATTCAGAACAAGAAATGCCTGAAATACACTTTTCATGAAAATATCCATTGTTTGTGTAAAACTCTAACAATAAATAAGTGAATCGAGCTTACTTCAAAAGTTCCTATCCAATTTCTTGTTTCAACAAATGTACTGGTTTTGTCTCCCACTTCATCAATAATTCTTTGGATTTTATTGACAGTTGGAACTATCTTGTCGTCATTAACCATATGCTTATTATGTATAAACCAGGAACAAATAGTTTGCAATGTTCTATATCCACATCCCCAACCCTGTAAATATAAAACTATATTATAGCTGTTTGTATTACTACATGTAGAATGTCAAGTATCAAATTTACTTTGATTTCTTACTCTGTCATTGAAAGTATCACAGCAATGATGCCAATATTCATAATTTCCTTTTATCAAAAATGTTTGACCATTGTCTGGCACAGGTATATCTTTATGAACATTTGTTAACAATTTATAAGACCTGTAAGAACATTTGAATTCGCTCATCTTTCTATTTGTATACAATACAGCCTAGATAGATATGTACTTTATTTTGCATAAAATATTTATAAAAAATAAGATTATTAAATATACTTATTGTTAAAAGTATATAAAAAAACTTTTTATCATACTAATTACAAGATTTATAAAATAAAACTTGCATTTTCTTTTTTTAAATATCTCGTTTAATCTTACGAAATGTTAGCCTAACCCTAATTTAGCAACACAATAAACAATCGCGCAAATTGACGAATTGACGTCTAGCAAATAATCCGATTGGATCGTCAGATCCTGTAGAATGTATAGACTGCGTTCGGGGAGGGCGCTATCAGCGCTGTTGCATCATTCTATCTGGTTGGTGCATATATGGCTCAAAGGACCGTTTCAAGCTAGTCCATACGCCATTCTAAGTCTTTAGGAATCGTGACACAGGTCCTAAACCGTGGTTTGGGTACAAGCCACGGAGTTGTACGTTCGTTAAAAATACTGATAAACTGAAGAAATCGGTGTAAAAACACCGAAGATTGTCCAAAAATATCTAAGCGTAACTACGCACATCTAACCGGTACGGCTGATGCAACACCACTGCATCGTTCTATCTTTATTTTTGCTCATTAGATGTAAAACAAAGATAGAATGACGCTGATAGCGCTGATAGCGCGCTCCCCGTGTCTTGTGCTTATGATCACGGAGATTCATGTGCGATGGCCTTAAGGCCATCACACATAAAATTACTTAAGATTGACCAATCAGAATGTATACTATGTCGCCATCACTTTCGGACGGAAATTTCTGATTGATCAATTTCCTTACGGCCACGTTTTACGGTCTTAAGAGGGTACTGGATACCGACTATAGAGACCTGTAAATCGACGTTTTACTATTTCGTTTTGTGCCGTATTTACTGCATCAAATCCAAAATGCTTCTACAGAAATAAGTAAATTATGCTAAGAGTTTGCTGTTGTTCTTTGGAATGTCAAAATTCAGCATAAATTTTTTCTTATACAGTTTTCTTCTATAACCTCACTATATATTCATGTATATAAAATTATTTCTAAGCTTATGTACGTATTTACACTGAACTACAGCAATACGTACGACACAAAACAATCTACTGAAACACTCAGAATATGATTTGGTTGTCTAATTGATGCACAAAAAGTAATATTGTGATGATGTGTATTTGATACCATATACTATCATTATGAATGAAAACCAAGTTCAAAAAGGCATTAAATACCCATTTTCAAAAGCTTTATATAGTTTTGTATATTTATTTGCTTCTGTAGAAGCGCTTTTAATGTTGTGCAGTAAATAAACTTAAAAAATAAAGAAATTTAGGTTATAAAAACGTCGGTTTACAGGTCTCTATCCAGTTTACAAGCCAGGCTCCAGTACCCTCTTAAGTAATTGGGTGCTTTCTAAAGAGCCGTCTACAATGGAGAGTTGTAGGCCGTAATAGTAAGAAATTGACCAATCACAGACAAAGTACAGAAGAATAATCGATTGTGATTTGTCAGTTTCTTACTGTTACGGCCTACAACTCTCCATTGTAGACGGCTCTTAACACAGTGACTTGTAGTTGGAACGCTTTTTAGCTTTCAGTTTTCATCGTCAGAGTGTGGAACAATCACTTTCCTCGCGAAAAAGAACTACCGGCAGTAATATATTGCGGCAGTGGTACGAAACAATTACTGGCATTCTGCGTAATTGCCAGTAATTATTAATATTCTCAGTGATTTCCGTAAAATATCTAATAATATTCTTTTGTGCGATTGTCTCGGTAATATTTATATTACTGACTTTATTTATATATGTAATCGGCAGTAGTTCTTTTTCGTAAGGGCATGCACGTAGCACAGAATAGAACCGCGAGCTGTGGGCACCCATCGCGACATGTCGCTTGTGGACGTGGCTGTGTAGTTCCAATGTGCGCCGCTCATGTGGACACGCTCTAGTTTGAGGAGCGAAAAAGATGGATTACACATTCTCCTCGTACGGACCTGGCCGCTCTCAGGCTTCTCTCTGACAAAAGTGACCAATCAAAATGTTTTTGCGTTTGCTGTTCGTTCGCAAGTGAATATCCGGTTTTAAACACGCGTTTACAAGAGACCGAAAACTTTTTTATTCTTAGAACGACACTTATCGCGTTCTAAGTAGTGACATGGGGGACACATCTTACAAACGCCTTTGAACCAGCCAGCAATAGATCGCGTTCTATGAGAGGAAAAGGAAAACAGCGACTTTTTCAATATAATTACGACTGACAGCGATGGCAAGAGAACAACACTGAATAAGCGCATAGAAAGGGAAGCTCTTTCCTTTATCGCGACTCGTTTCAATGCCAGTCAGTGTATATACACATAACGGCGTATACATGACACTTGCATATGCCCTAGCGTCCGCTCTCGAGTCTGATCGGTAGAATGGACACTGGAACGTCGTAGCGAAACGCTTTAATTAATGCTCACGCGAGTGAACGAGGGAAGGGCACGATTTCGAAAGAGGGACAGAGAGAAAACGAGAGAAAGGACGAGATAGCCGATCGCGAATAGGAGAGCGTGATAGAAGAGATTATATATCGGAGCGAGTTTGTGGAAAAAAAAAAGTGGACGAGAGAATTTCTACGTGCGAGTTCTCGTCACGCATCGAGCGTGTTTGCATCAGTTAGTTGGAAAAAGCGCGCCGTTCCGCAAGGAAAAATGAAAGCGTCGTCCTCGCGCTCAGTAAGCTTATTAACGACTGTTTATCTAATTATCTAAATCTGTTACTCGTGCTCGAGGTCGAACGTTTCTGTCAAAAAGTTTGACAACTGTAAGATCGACGCACTGTTTATTGATTTTTTTTAATATCGTCAGCTGTTAAAATTCGCATCTCGTTGGCAGAGTTTTTGTATTCTGTGATTTCTCACCTTGATCCCCCCGCGCTCGCGTTTCACGTCGTTTCTGTGTTGGTGAATTGATGATGCGTCAAACACTGTTAATAATCGCAAAAACTGTTTAGGTTATGTTGTTTATTATGTGATTCATTGTTTGACAGTTCGATCTCTCTGATGTGTCATTCGAAGATTAAAATTATATTATATTTGCCAATTATCACACAAGCGCTAATACAGTTGTTGCGCGTATGTAATTATTAACAAAGCTATTTTTCTTCGTTCGATTTCTTTGTTTATGTACTATCTCTTGTTTTTTTTTTTTTTGTTTGTTTTGTGATAATTATATTACGATCTTTTTTTTAACACAGTTTTATGATTATTTTCTCCCTGATTTGTTTCTGCTCAGTGAAGCTATAAGAGAGAAGATCAGGTGTGACATTCAAGAAGACAGGAGATGTACGGTGCTGAAAAGGAAGAAGTATCTGAAAGTTGGATGCACACATATGACTTGAGCAGTACAATGATTCCAAATGTGAGCAGAGCGATGGATGATGATGAGCATTTCTGCAAACTCATTCTATACAAAGAAATCGAGGATTCAAGGTACAACATTAGGATTATATCTAATATCAAATGCACTAAGCAAGAGACACAATTTTTGTATTCTTGTATTCTTTTCAGAGTACGAATATGGGACGTCATTATCCTAGTACCAAATCTTTTATTTCTTCTTTTTATCGCAATGAGATTCAATCGGGCAAGGCTTAAGTTGCGCGCAACAAGTAGTCCAATATTTTTAGCTTTCTATGGTCTTGTAATTTGTAATGTAGTTATATCGTTAATACGATGCATAGTATCAATGACTGTAAACGCAGCTGCAACAGTGGGTGGCAAAGCTGACAAGATACTATGGGTTACAGTGAGATTTTTTCTACTATCTACAGAGATGAGTGTGGTTATATTTGGTCTGGCGTTTGGTGAGTATCGTGTAAGTCAGAGGGGGAAAAGAAACCAAAACGCAGATAGCAAATCTGCATTTGCTAATTTTCTTTTGTTTTTCCTTAGGTCATTTGGACAGTCGCTCTAGTATTCGTAGAGTACTACTTGCTACGTCGCTTATAGCGTTGGCATACACGATTACACAAGGAACACTAGAATTAGTTTTGCCGGATGACACATTTCATATTCCGAGCCGTGATTTCTACGTGTTTGGCCACGGCGGCATGATGTTTTGGTTCTGCAGCAGCCTCGTTTTTACCACGGTACGGTACGCGCGTTATTACTTTTTGCCAAAAGATTGATAATTTCATCACTGACCACACGTTCATATTTCTTTCAGATATATCTCTTTATATTAATACTGCCATGGACAAGGTTACGGGACCGCCTAGCTCTTCCCAGTGAGTGTTTTTATCGCGCACTGTAACCTTGTTGTCAATCATAACTCTCATATGTACGATTTACAGCACGGAAAAGCTTTTATGTTTACGCCGGAACGCTAGCGACACTGGATCTGGTACAGTCAATTGGCGCAGGATTTCTAAACTACACACAGAATCCGGTAGGATTGTGCATTGTAGACTTCACTGCAGCAGTGTATCTAACTCTTTTTACTCCTTTGGTTTATCATACATTCCTGTCCGAGTTTTTTGGGTAAGCTATCGATGTCCAATCAGTTTGAAACGATAAACGTATATGGCTAATGTATTTTGAAAACGATTCTGTTTTAGAGTTTCACAACCTTCGATAATGTTCTCTTATAAGGCGCAAGTGGACGACGCGATGGACGAGGACACGGTATCGTTACCGCATCAACAGAGTTTCTCGTCCTTGAAAACCGACAGCGATTACATCTATCAGGTCCATACACCTTCTATTCACATGCCGCTGCATAATCCCCAAGCACCGAAATCGCTTGTTCGTAGAAAGGGATCTTCTCTTTACTCCTTAACAACCACCAAAGATCCTAAACACATCGCTCTCAGCGCATCACATCGCTTAGAATCCGGTATTAGAAGCTTTGATACAAGTCTTATCACGAAAAAAGACACCTCAAAGTTGGCTAATCATCCCTTAAGATCCGCTCAAACAAGCGCGCCGGATTTACGATCAAATTCGAATCGACAAGTTGTTGCGTACGACGGTTCCAGCAGCGTTTCGAATTTGTTTTTCCACAGTGATGTCGCTAAATATAAATTTCTGTACAAGCCGGTAGCGATAGACAGTAACGTTAATTTATACGCTCAAACAAGAAAAAGTAGTCTAGAAAGTACGATAGATCAGACAACTGAGAATATTTTCCAAGGTTACAGTAGCAGTTCTCCGGAAATATTTCAAGTTCCGTTAGAGAGCAGTTTGCAAGTCATATTGGAAAGTGGAAATTATGAGATCAAAACAAAAGATCCTCAAGATTTGAGAACAAGCGACGTCGATACCTCGATCGAAGAGAACGCTTGCGCAAAACCGAGCCATTTCACAACGCACTTAGACGCCAAGATGTTTAAAACATGTTCGGATGATGTGTTATCTAATGTGTCCCATACCTCAAACGTTACGCATGAATTGCTTTCCAAATCAATTCCCTCTCGTACAACCGACGTTTATAGAAAAGACAAAAGCTATTCGGAGACGAAGAAGGAAGGAATATCGAGCGGTTTGAGTGATTACTTATTAGCGATAACGAAATCTCGCGGGAAACCTAAAAAACGTTATGAAACGTCATCAATGAGCGAAGCGCAACAAGTTTTGTTTCCCGATTCTGATCCTAAATCCTCTCGAGATTCAGATTCCTACAAGCAAACCGAATCTTAGTCTGTTGATACATGTAGTCGGGTTCATTTGTAAATATTATATTTAATGTTTCAGGTGTTATGTTGATTAATATTTCGTTAATTATTAATCCCCCTATATAATATGCACTATAACGTATATGCATTATAACGTATGTGGTGAGATGGTACCATTTGAGAGCTTTATTTAACTGTAAATATCACAGCATGTTTTTAGACGTTATCTTGCAATATTAAACTCTTTTATGTAGTCGATGCACATGGTTTCATTTATTTTATCACACTAACGTTAGGCAATCTCCCTGTGGCAACGATATCAAACTGCTTATTTTTATTTTTTTATTTTTTTTTTTTTTTAATAATGGAATTCATAAATATTGTTTTTTTTTTTTAATATAGTGTCTGTGTCGCGCGCGCAATTGTACACTGTATGCACATCGAGCTTTAATTCGATGTTTGTTTTGTTTAGTGCAAAGAGCTTTCAAACAATGTTCACTGTTTGACTATTGCAAAACTTTATCGATATCAATGTATTTTTTTGTACAATTTTTCACATATATATATACACACAAACATTCAATAAAGTAATTAAATATCTCGGTGAATGCACAGAGGAATGGTTTTTTTTTTCTTTACAGAATCACAGCGTTTATGACTCGACCCAGTTCGACACAAACGCTACACCAATCAACCCGCTCTACGCGGCATCTCTTCAAAGTCCAGACAGTATTACCGGTTACAGTATAGATAGTCAAGAAGCGCCGAATCCGCCGAATGGTTACCAACAATGAGCCGCACGCAAAACAACAGTTCGACGTGCGCTAAAAGACCGCAGGTCGAAACCCGAACGGTTTACTCAACGATCAAATTGCGAATTAGCTGGGGACTTAAAACGAGATTCGACTCTAAACGAGAAACTCGACAATTTTCTTCGAAGAGATCGGAGAAGTTCGAAATCAGAGTGAGATAGCGTGATGACGATTTGTGATTCTAAAGAAGGATTCTAGTCGCTCTTTAAATAATATTTTTAGGGCCGTAATAACATGGATAACAAAACGCTTTCGGTTACTATGTGATAGTTGATGCTGAAGAAGTTGCGATAGCGAAATACTATAGAAGACAATTTCGCGAAACTGAGAATCTCTTCTTTTGTTTGCTTCTCTTAGAGAGCGAATTTTCGAAGGACGATCATAGGAGCAGTGCGTCAATTCAGTTTTTAGTTTTTTTTTTGTTTTGTTTTTGTACCGGGTAATCACGTGGGTTTATATTGCACGTGTAAATAAAGTTTCTTTTCTTTTTCAGCAATATTATTACGCATTTATTTCGTAGAAAAACAAGGTGTATAAGTCGTTCTGGAATTCGCATACTTTCATCGACTGTGTTCCTCCTTCTATCTATTATTCATTAATACATATCTTTGTCTAAACGAAGTTCAATTAAAAAAAAAAAAAAAACGACTCAAAATTTCATATCAAAAAAAAATATATTTCTTGTGTGAAATATGATAATATATCAAACATATGATACAAGTTGTGCGCATTTTGAAATGTCTTGTACACTTAGTTTTGATCGCAAATTTTTACGTTTGTCGATAAACGTTAATATATTTTTGTTTCATTGTTAAAAACCGCAGGTTAATAGTGTGCCGCTCGCGAATTTCTGACAAAAGACATACTCGAGAGACACTTAGATCTAACGTTTGAAACTTGCTTATCATTTCTCCGTCCTTTTCATCAAAATGGACGTTCGTCGTATCGCTCGAAGGCTCCCCTTCTCCCTCTTCCCTCGGCGAAACGCGACGCGCAAACGACAAGCTGATCACTCGCTATTTTCCTACTTTTGCATCGAAAATCATTAGATCGATTAAGGACAATAGGAGTCATTTATAAGGTTAAACATCGCGTAAATTTTTAAACTTAAGAGACAAAAAAAACCTCGTCGATATTCCAATGACTATTTACGAAGACTCCATCCATGATGTATATACATGATCTGTACTCTAGTGTAAAGAGGATCGTAATATTTATACATATATTAATATATATATATATATATATATATATTTATCGATATTATTTACGTATGTATTTCCGTATCGGATCTGGCAAGAATAAAGTGGTAAAGGATGTGCTAGAGCTTCTGCGTTGCGCGCGTGTTTTTTCTTTTTTTCAATTTGAATTTCGATCGGTCTTGCGCGCGCAGATAAGGAAAGATGCAAAATTAACGTATAATAGAATCGAAGCGTCTGATACAATTTTTGTTTTTGAGACGCGTTTACCACAGGTTGTAGATTTCTCCGTTTTCCTAGGCGATTTAGAAAATGGAAAATCGCAGAGAAATGAGAGAAATTATAAATAGCGATAAAAACACGTAATACGCGTATTTTCTAGTGTCTAATCTCAACTCAAAATTTGTATATAAACGAAACGGAATGCATGAAAAAAAAAAAAAAACGGTGTTAAAAACACACGAGTCTCTCTCTGTCAATTGCAATTGCTTTTTACCATCTTTCGACTATATTTCATTCATTCACTTCTGCACTATTCACGAACGTTACCTGCGATCGTATGACCGTGTGTGATTCTTTTTGTAAGCATCGAGTGCAGTGTATAAGGCAATATTGTGACCGAGTTATATACATAGCTCTTAATTAAAAACAAAACAAAAAAATAATAATAAATTACCATTCAATGTGTGTTTTGCATGTTTCTGAACATCTTGATCCAAACACACCTCATATAAATTCCCATTCCCCAACATCCAACAAAACACAGATCGGCAGAGATGCGCCGATCTATCGAAATCGGCCGCGTGTTACAAATCATCCGCATTTGTACGTCCTCCTCTTCTCCATTCTGTTCGTTCACGCGCGTGCATCGATTCTGTTGAGAATATCCAGTTTTTATTTTTTTTATGCATAAAAAAATGTATGTTTTTATTTATTTATTTTCCATATCTACGCACAACACTTAACTCTTAATGGAATTAAATGATTCTTTTAGAACGGACATAAGAATCGATTTTCTTTTGTAAATTTTATATTATTATGTATACTGTCATTATGTTATATATTATGTAAAGTACAGGAAGTAAACGCGTGCGCGAACCAAAGAGATGTTGCGTAGAAATGGAAAGTTATAGTTATGCGAACACTTGTTAGATGGCGAAACAAGTACATATAATATTCTTCGAAAACGAGATTTAAACTACACACGCGTTGCGCACAAAATTATTAATGTGTCGCTTATAACGATAAGCAATAATCGATTAGAAATTACGCAAGCGATGTGACAACTGAGAAAAATGCGAAAAGAAACGATAAAACTCGTGTCATCATTTTCTCTCTTGGGTAACTTGATCTATCTCGATTTAATGCCGTCAATACGAGACACACGCAAATAAATAATATTATTCATCAGTAAATCTCTTCGCTTATGTGCGCGCGAGGGATCGTTGACTCGAGTCGCGCGCTATACTTTGACGTCACACAAAAAACTTTCTCTTTGCATTAAACTCGGTCAATGGCGTGCGTTATTCAACGAGATTCGACATGAGATTATGTTCGCGGTGTGTCGAGCTCGAGATTGACAAGTCTAGCGTGATTCTTGTACCGCAACGCAAAGTAACCGCAAATATTACCTACACGCAATGTAAAATAATCACAACACACACACACACACACACACACACACACAGACATATAATACAAGTTAACAGAGGATATAAGTAATCCGTTTTATAATCCTTTGTACACGTATATATAGATATATTGTTTTTATCGAATTTGAAACTCTTACCTTACACGCAACTTGACTTGTACTTTTTCACAGTTTGGACGGCAGATATGGATAAAAATTCCAAATCTTACGTACTATCGCGTCGTTGCACGTGAGAGCTTGAAGCACGTCAGGATCTGAAAGAAAAAAAATACAAGAAAAAAGAGAGTTCGATTATTTCACTTTACTTACTTTTCTGCATTTTATAATTCATTCAAAAAATTAAACAAAATATTCTAGTTGGCCTGATTCGATAATTAATAATTTACAATTGTTGATTTATCAAAAACAAAATTAAGAGCCCGTTATATTATTGCACAATGCAATCGAATGGACCATTCGTCAGGAATAGATTCGAACTTTGCGCGAAGTGTGCGCAACACTGGCAGCTATTGTCTCCACGGAAGAGGCTTACAGTCTTCGCGCCGTCCAAATTGTATAGTCGTTAGATCGTCAGAATCAATTTAGATTTGTTTACTGACTGTCAGTGCGCAAATATTCCCGCAGGGGCTCGCTCAGCGCGGTGACCGGTACCGCCAAGCTAATTCGCGGATAGACCACGGTGCCATCCATGGAGAGCGCGGTGCACACAACCATTCCGAGCATCTCGCCGGTGATTCGGCTGATTATCGGTCCGCCGCTGGTACCGCTCGGAGAGCAACAGGTCGTAAGGAGCGCGCAGTCCATCGACTTGGAAATCACGCCGCTGCTTACGGTCGGCCGGATGCGCGACGAGAACGGAAATCCTACAGAAATCACCGGCTCGCCTGCGAGCAGGTGCATAAGAAATACACATATTAGAATGTCTTAGGCGAGTGTGCTTTTTACTTATGAAAAATATCGCAATTATGAAATTTAATATGTAAAGTATTGTATATATACATATATGTATGTAATATGCATGTAATAATAACAAATAGAAATTTCGCATTTATTTTACTGATTATTTCAGTAAATGTAATTGTTCAAATTTCTAACGAGATATAACCCGATATATCGATACAACAATTTCGTTTTCAATTAGCAAAACCGCCGACATGTGTGAGAACTTTGCGTCACTCGCGACATGATCAATAACAGAGCTATTTTAACGGCATGCGTGGTAAACAGCTTTTATTGCGATCGAGCAAATGGACGGACTTGTGTGTCGATTTCCAAGTTAGAAGGAGGCCAAATATCAATTTCATCGACTAACGACAACCAATTGACCTTATTTTTCGCATTACAATTGTCATTCTTTTTTTATTCCGATAAAAAAAAAAGATCAATGTTTCTGCTGTTGTCGAAGCGCCGGGAAACCGCTAGATATACCGCTCTGCTGGACGTGTTCGCTAATTGTTTTCTTATTGCGAGAAAATTACGCGAGCAAGTTTCAATAATACCACACATGTGGCATTTATCCCGACTGACAACAATAATTCGAAGCTATTCGATTATTGCAGTTAACACACACTCGCTTTAGAGAAAATTGTAACAGATTAAATTGTTTGCTCAGAATTAAATTAGAATTTTATACAGTGTTTTTATACGCGCAAATTTTATATAATGTATAAACAATTATATGCCATACCTTTCACAATTGGAGTATCCGTCAATCGCACGGATCTCAGTGAAGGGTCTACATCCCGCGGGTTCACCCTTAACACCGCAACGTCATAGGGCTGATTCTCCGAAGTTCTGTACACCAACTTCGCCCGCACGCGTGAATTGGAGTTATTTGTTCCCATTACGATTGATATCTCCCTTTCTGGCGCCTATCGGAGTTTATCATGATTTATCAACAATTAAAATCTACTGTGCAATTTTATGACGTATGTAAAAAACATTATTTGCTATTCCGACAGCACGCATTGTCACACGCTGAGCTCATTGCGTCGAATATATAATCAATTCTTTTACGTTACGCGATCTCCGTATTTCAAGAGAGAAGTTTTTACCTCCGAAACAACATGTGAGCAAGTCAGAAATGTGCCAGTATCTTTGTCTATGAGAACGCCCGTGCCCCAACTGATCCCACTTCTAACGAGCACGACGCTTCTGTCTAGCGCTTCTAAAAACAATAATAATTAAAACATTTTACCGCGTGTTTTTACTACGCGAAAAAAAAATATATGTATATACATATATGTAAAAAAAGTAAAAATAGCCACCATTAACGAACCGTTTGCGTTTTCACGATCTGTAATCGAGGGGCGAAGACGAGAAGCGTTTTTTTCTAAAATGCTGATCAAACACGGTGCCAGATTGGCGCCAAAGGTGTAATCCACCCACTCCTCCCGACACCAGCTCAATGGCGCAATCACCATGGCGCTGATGATTCTGCGTTTGCTTAAGAAAGTAACGGTCGGTGTGAAGAAAAATTTCAGGGTTTTGTCAGAAAAATAATTGACAATCGCGGCAACTCTTATTTTTGTTCTCAACTCGCGCGTGAGAACTTTCATTCTCGTCGAAAAGTTTAGATTCTAAGATATTATCGGGGAACGCGTGATGCTACGTGCAATAATAAATGTAAAACGTACTCGGGTCTGAAAATAGAACGGAAATACAAATACGCATCCATTATTCTCTTGACGATGAAATAGTTCAAGAGACTTTCGAGTAAAGAGAGTGTCTGCAGCGGCACACACACACACACACACACGTGCGCGCGCGCGCACGTTGCAGAAGAGTCCCAAGAGTCAACCATAATTACCAGTCCGGCGGAATGACGTAGATGGGACCACCCTCGCCACCAGGAAATGCGTGCGCGTCCGTCATGATGACGCAGCCGTCGTCGCCGACAACGTTGCTAATAACGCCACGAGCAATCGAGCCGATGAACACGGGATAGCCTAATGGCGTCGATTCGATTTCCACGAACGATCCGCGCGTTGGATTCCGAAGAGCGTGGCTCAGCAGACAAGACAGCTCTTGTTCGATCGCCGGTATTTCTACAATCGACACGTCGAGCTCGACACGAACGAGCAAGAACATCGATCGCAGAAATCGGTCGTCGTAATCGGACGATTTCGAAAAGTTCCACGTTTCGAAGAAGTCGTCGAAGGTCTTCTTCAAAAGCGGACACGTCCATGCGGCCGCTACGCCGCCGATGTGTTCGAGAATTTTCGGCCGACCGTTGCTATCGACGCTCGGATCGCGATAAACCCGAAACTTCAGTTGGCTCGCGAGCGTCTTCGGTACGATCGTCAGCTCTCCCGCTGTTATATTCGTGAGAAAAGTCGATAACGCGTGAGACTTGTTGACGATCGAACTCAACGCGGTACCGTGCGTCAGTATCCAATTTTTCGAGATCGAAATGCCGGAGCTTCCTCGCATCGATGTCAACGGATCTTCGACGATCGACGAGTGAAGTAAAAGCGCGCTGCTCGGAATTTCCATCTCTTTCTTCTCGACTATCCTGCAACACAGAACAAAATCGGAGTTTCTTCGTTGCCCATGTCTATAACAAAAAAAAAAAAAAAAAAGAAAGAAACGTGAACACATTTCGCGAGGCGAAAGAATTCAGCGGTAATTGCGAAATTGTTTCAGTACAAAAATTTGCATCGCGCAAAAAAAGTTTTTCTTGATGTAAAACATCGCGAATGTAACGCGTCGCACGCTGTTGCACTTGTTACGTCTAAGTAACAGCGCTCTGTTTGCAACACGGCGGAGATATATAGAGCGATCACACAAACATCAGGTCGCTCTCTCGCGGGGAGCGCAGCTGCCTTATTCGGTCGCGCAATTCAACCGGTGAAGGGGTTAATTGTCGCGAGCGCAGCACCGTGAAATCGCGGTGTTTGCGCGATAAAAAGGCCCCGGTCGGGTGTACGGAGGGGGAGAAAAAAGGATAGAGAGGAAGAGAGAAAAAAATCACACGGTTATTTGCCGCGTAATCGTGAGTCACCGCCGTGCTCGGTGAACCAAAAAAAGAAAAAAAAAAAAAAAAAAGAACGAGATTAGGAGTGGAAGAGCGACGTGAAGTCGGGAATGACTTGTGTATCTAATGGTTCACAGATTAGATCGCGTTCCTTTGTAAATATCGCGCGATATTATTACGGGCGCATATTTCAGCAATAACGCAAGCAGAAATTCCTAGCTTCGTTTTCGACAGAACGTCTTCTACTTGTCTTTCATAAGAAGGCCGAAGGTCTCGCACATCTCGAATTTATTTAATCAAAATGACAAATTGTTGAGGCAATGACCAATCGAAGCTGATGTGATGAACACGACTGTAATTCCATTAAATTTCCTTTTATTGTTCAAACAAACAAAAAAAAAAAAAAAAAAAACCTAGCAGCGTTAAACGGTAAGTAAATAATCTGTCGCGTTATTGCTCGATCGCTCGGAACAAAGTGGAGCAGAAAAGTGTCTTCCTCTCCGGGATAATAAGAAAGCGCTGAAAATAATTGTGACTCAGCAGGAGCGGCGCAAAGCGCCGACAAAAAGAGAGTGGTGCAAAAACATGAACGAGGAAAACGAGAGCGCGCGTGTGTATATATATACACACACAATATACGTCACACACTTTTGTATTAAAATGTGTGACATAGTAAAAGGTGTGTTTCTTGGAAAACAAGTGGACGCGCGCTAGTAGCGCGAAAACTGGTTTGGTGGCGGCACGTGTAATCATAAAAATGTACGAAAGTGGCTTGGGAGGGCAAAAGATAGAACGCGCAAAAATAAATATACACGTGCGGACAGAGCGCAGATGTCCGAAGTCTACGATGGGATGATGACGCTTAATACGCCTCTCTAGATCCGGTAGCGCTATACGCCAGAAAGATGCCAATCATGAACCGAGAGATAAAAGGCTTTTCAAAAGCACGACACGTGTAAATATATGCGGAGAGTACGTCACCGCGTTCTGTTCTATTGCCTGTGTACGCGGGTTTTTGACCGCGTTTTTTTTTTCTTCAAACACAGCGGCCTGAGGTTATTCGAGCCGTCATCACAGGCGATCTCAATGTAATGTTATTGCGATTAATCGTTCTTTTATTACACTGTTTTTGTAAAATCAATAGAAATAGAAACTTTTATCGTTTTAAATCTAAATTTAAATGTTTTTTTTTTTTTTTGCTTCTTCTTCTCTTAAGAAAGTTTTAATTTTTTACAAAAAATATTATTATTATCGCAAATAATATCGGGTTTTCGACTGTTTCTTCGAAACTGTCAATACTTCATCTCGATCAACTTCTGTGTTCTTTTCTTGCTTCTTCCCTCTCCCGACGGTTGACGGCCGTGCGACCGCTTACCAGCTTGCCAGCCGATCTTCAATGAAGATTGCCGACCATCCCGACCCTCTCCTCTCGTGTTTCTTCCTCTTCTTCTCCTGTGCTTCTTTTCGCTTGTGTATTAACTGCTCGCATACGAGATGTATGCCATACGAATGCACGTAGCTTGTATCGTTCAAACGTGCACGGGCGATTCAACGTTTGTTTGCACACAGCTTGAAATTTGCCGAGCACATCGCGCAAAATTGCTGCTATAAATAAAATATTAATTTTCTATTATCTAACGACGTGAAAATTAAAAAGAAAAAAAAACGGAATTACTAGTAAAAAATAAGTGTAAAAATTAACTAGATAAAATAGAAAAGGAAACTTTTTATCTTCTAAATTCTGAGAGTGAAATTGTTTTTGAAGTTCCAAGTATTTTGGAGAATTTTTTGATTGGAGTTCGTACGCGTGTCTCACTGGCGAATAAGTCGGCATCGATTTTTTTCGCTCGGGACATTCGCAAAAGAGTGCTCCGCACCGTCTCTACCGCGGTTTTCCCTCCTCCGTCGCTCGTTCCCATTATGCCGAGTAATTCTTTTGTATATTTAAACGCGGGCGGGGAGAGACGAGCAAGAAGAGCGCGGCGGCCACGTCGTCGTCGTCTCGCGCCGCGCCTGTTCGATAACTGACCGGTTCTACTGTGCGCGCGGCGAGGCGAGGCGGGCGAGAGGCGTCGTGCCGCTATCTAATTTTCTGCTCGTGACTTAGATCGAATAACGATGGTCTTCCGTACCATTTAAGTTCGCGCTCGCCTTCGCCACTGCACGTTCAATTACTCGAAACATCGTCGGTTAATCGGATTTCGCAAACGCCACGCCGCCGTGGAAATTGTACGATTCGCCGGAGCCGCGCGATCGAGCCCTGCGTCGGAGCGCGAGCACTCGCAATTTATGCGATAATTAATAAGTACTCGCCGCGCGCGGATCGACCGCTGAATAGCCGCCGGCGGTGGTCGTTCGGGTTCGATTTTTCTTACGCGCCAGTCTTGCGAGAAAAAGAGAAGAGAGAAAAGTCCATCTCTGCGTTTGTTTTTTTTTTTTTTTTTTAGCATTCTCATATTTCTGTTTGCGATTCGTTGTATCACGATCAATGTTTTACGAAAAAAATTTATATTTTGCACACAATAAATGTATTATACGCACAAAAATTATCGATGACTGTAATTAATTGATTATTTGTGTCTGATTGAAGAATAAACTTGTACTACTTGATGAAATATATACCTAATTCTAAACTTTCCCGAATTGTGTGTATATGTGTGTGTGTGTGTGTGTGTGTCAAGTTTGCGCATAAATTGATCTCTAATTCTCCGCCACAAAGAAAATACGTCTATATAAGTATACGATGTGCCAAGGTCGACGCTGGTCCAGCCCAAGGTCACTCTTGGGCCGACCATGCTCAGAAAACACGCAGGTCGCGCTAACTCGACGATCATCGAGCTCGTTTTCTTCCCATCGCCGGGGGGATTGGCTTCCTTTCGTGGCAAACGAAAAATCGGGCCCCTCGTTCGGAATGGGAAATCGCCGGCGTTGGCAAAAGGAAGAAAGCCAGCGGCGGGAGAAGCCGCTGGGGCGTGTCCGGGACTAGTAAGCTGGACTAGTTTTTGCGCGAGTCTTGCACCGGTAGACCGCTTGGCACCTCAGAACGTACACGGTGTACCGTGCAGCTCGTTATCGTGCTGGCCGGAACACGATCACTTCGCCGGCGAGCTCCTCGCGAAGCGACCGCGGCAGGCTTACATACTTTTCAAGCGAAACGATCGGCTTGTGAAATAGGTGAATTCGAAATTCATTTCGTAACTTGTTAACAATTTTTAATTATAAAATTTTAATTATAAATTTTACAAATTTAGAAATTTAGACACATTTTCAAGTAATTGATCAAAAACTTTATCTTCTAATTCTTTTGAGCTCATCTAATCAACTTTTAATAGTTTCGGGGTTTTTTTTTTTCGGACTTTAGTTCGGATCTTAAAGTTTTAGATTTGAGAAACAGACGCGACAAGAGAGCAAGAGAATAAGTGGTAATATTTACAAAACAAATTCTATCGGCATTTGTACACAGTAATGTTGCAAAACATTTCCTCTTTAACACGTCACAATTTTCTCTCTGTGTAATCACTCTGTATGCGATGTATGTGACCTCAAAATGAAGAGATTGCGAAAATAAACGTGTTGCAAAATCGCGAAAGAAAATATTAACAGCAAAATTCTCCGCGATTCGGGAATTGTGTTTAATTATATGTACGTATAGCTATCGCCATACGGACTCGAGGAAGGCGTCGGAAAGAGTGCAAAGAGCAGTCCTAAAAAAAATAATTCAGGGCCTTGATACGCAAGGACACGTGTGCTCACACATCTCCGACCTATCTATAAATAGCTGCGTATCGTCGCTTCGCGACGTCTCGAGTGTTTCCTTACAGGGTAAAACACGCTCTTTTCCCGTTTCTCTCTCTCTCTCTCTCTCTCTCTTTTTCTCTCTCACTTTTCGGTCGAGCTCGAGCAGAAAACGCACTTTCACATAATGGCGATGACAGTTTCATAATTCAGTTAATGATATGTTCGATACGTCGTTCGATCAAACACGCAAAGGCGCGTTTGTATAAGTGACGATCTCGAAATTTATGAATACACACACTTACAATGTGTACACGATGAGATCGCGATGATGTCCATCTGAGAAATTGTCGGTATACATTCGCTGCGGAAAGTTTAAGCGGTGTTTAACGAATATATATATTCGACTTGACGTGAAAGCATGAAACACAAAGATAACTTTAGTAAGTATAGCAAGACGTAAAACTATTGAAGAGTTATAATTAAAACGTATATATTTACGCACATATATATATCTAAAATAATTGTATATAAAGAAAATTTTTTAAATTTTCAAATTTTACTTGAAATCAATATATTTAAGCAGATACGTTCTCTAAGAAACTGCTATGAACCATAAAAGATATTTTATTACGCTTTAGGAAAAGGGAAACGCTGCACAGCTGCGTGCAACACTGCGCGCGCTACATAAATTTAAATAAGGCTGCGCATTTGCAACAAAGTTCACCTCGCGCGTGTGTCACAATTCGACGCAAGAGAGAGAGAGAGAGAGAGAGAGAGAGAGAGAGAGAGAAAACGGGGGAAAAGAAAGAGATTTGCCGCTACGCCTCCGTAGCAAGGCCCTCCATATCGCTTGCCGTGTTTTACATACGCGAGCAGATCGCATTGTGGACCACGATAATGGGCTATTGTTCCAAAGTACCGCGGGAACACCCGACGGAGAATCGAGAAAGGAGCAACACCGCGCTGGCTGGCGACATGTTCGATAAAGTGTTCTCCAGGTTGTTTTCTCTTCGTTCGCCGGCCGTTCTTCGAGAAGTTTGCAATTGTCGATGTAACGATCGAGATTAAAGATCATTTATATTTTTTTATCGGATCACACACACACACACACACACACACACGATAGCGCGTCGATCGACGAGTTTGATAATTAACTTCGATAATTAGCGCAAGAAAATTCCGTCTCTCTCTTGTTCACTTTCTTATCACAAAGAGATAAGATTACAAATAATATCAGAGTAGAAAGTTTTGTTCGAACTCTCAAACGTAATTATGTACTTGAAAAGTAAAAATTGTAATTTAAATGGAAAAAATTATGAGAAAGAGAAAATTAAGATAAAAAATAAATTAATGTAATTATTTTGATTTTATTTTACTTTGCTCATTGTGTGGCCCACAAATATAAATTTCTCTCTATGCAAAAAATAATGTAATTTAAATATGTCAATAATGACGACTTTATATAGAGAACTTAATTATTCGCGGAACCTGGTGCAAAGTTCACCGTGTGTGATGTTGACGCTCGTCAGGTGGCCTTGATTTTGGTATTACGTCAGCATCAGACACTGGAACAACACTAGAGAACGGTCTGGAACGGGAACGAGGTGGACTTCGTCCGCCCAAAGCGGCGACCAGCTGCTTTCTCACTCACGGGTGTTAAAGCGTGTCTATGGCGTGTGTTCCGAACGGAGGACATGAAGATTCACAATGAGATTCGCAGGTGCGCGCGAGAAGAGGAGGTTGCGACGAGAGGACCCTCGCCTTATCTTACCGAGAAATCGTCCTCGCCGCTCTCACCGCGGCATCTTAACGAACGGAAAACGAGCAGTGGCGGAGCCGAAACGTCGAAGAAAGGGAAAAAGAGATAGAGAGTCAGACCGAAGGAGGGAAGCGAAAGAGCGCGATTCCCAAAGCTGCTTCGTGGCTGTTTTTGTCTTGAGTCTTCCGACGGGATTTTTGCACACATCGTCTTTCAATACTTGCGTATTAATATAAAGGAAATATAAGTTGTGTGAGGAAAGGGAGAGAAGGAAAAAGAGAACGCAGGCAAAAGAGAAGAAAAACGAAGGATGTGGGGAAAAAAGACAGGGAAAAAACAAAGAAAAAGAGAAACACCAGAAAGACCGGGGAAGGAAAGATATCGAGGGAAAAGAAACGAAGTAAAGCGAACGCGAAGTGAAAAAGACGAAGTCGACGCGAGGCGAAAGGGAGGTAGAGAGCTGCACTGACGATCAAGAGAGAGGGAAAGAGAGAGAGAGAGATAGATAGATAGATAGATAGATAGATAGATAGAGAAAGAGAGTAGAACGTAGCTCGGGCTAGTCGCCTAGACAGCGTGGCAGCGGCGGCAGAAATCAAATAAAACATGGGCTCGCGTACGCGCATGCACGTAATCGCACGGTGCAGCGCCCGAGCAAGCGATGGTTTCTCCCCGTTTCCTGTGGATTGGCAAACACGATAATATCGAGATTTCGCGACGACGTCGATCTGCGGCATCGTATCACGTCCACTAAATTTCTCATCTTTTATATCGCGCAAGTAGTAATATCGGCGATTTTCGTTTAGCCAGGGAAAATGCTAGATACATAGTCGGACCGCGATAGTTTTCCTTCCTCGGAGAATTAACAATGCGAAATTTAAACGATTATGAGAGTCTTACGCTGGATGTTTGTTGCGGAATAATAAAATAAATAAATAAATAAATATATATATATATTTATATAATTACGTTACACTCACGTGTAAATTTTTACACGTGAGTTTGAATTGAAATTTCAATTCCTAAATTCACACAGAATGCTATATTTGCATCACTTATATGAGAATCCCCGTTTATCCCTTATCTTAATTTTAAAATAATGCTAAAAACACCAGAAATCGAACCTGGAATCTCCGTGCCATCTTAAAGAGCCTAAAACTCTTTGTTAATTTCTTGGAATTACTTCTTCATTTCTGAGAAATTTCCTCTTCCTTTTATATTTTCATTTCTTGTATCAATGTTAAATTACTCAGCTACCCTCATGTATGTACGATGCAAAGTCGAATGACTTGATTTCGATGGGAAACATATATGGTGGAAGCGCTTACTAGGTATTTGCGACATGCGCAAGAAGAACTGCAGTTTTTGTTACTCGTGGATTTCGAACCGGTCATTTTAAAAAATTTTTTTTACCCAACGGAATTAGTTAACTTATTAGAACTTCTTCTCGGCATGATCTATTAAATATTTACACTTATCGTTTGCGCCTTGTATTACTCCTCGTATACAAGTACCGTAGGCAGTAGCGCTTATTAGCTGTGCCACTTATCAGCGATCGGTCGGTTCGTTTGCGGTGCAAATAGCGCGGTACATAACTCCACGTTTTTCCCGTACAACCCGATTTTCTGTACGTGTAATATATATGTATATATGTATATATATATATATACGTACACACACACATATATAACGCACGTTCTCGCCATATTAGCTGTAGAATACGTAACTATTAGCCGTTGGAAAAACATGAGGGAGAGGCGGCGTAATTTCAGGATGATAACTTTTAGCGATTAAAAAAAAAAAAAAAGAAACAGCAGCGGATAAAAATTCTCTTTACTTCTTATTCAAGAGAATACAAATGACAATCATATCCGACATATTTTTTCTCGGTATTATTTCCCGACCGACCATGTAATGACGACGATTTCTACGCCGTCGACGGGCGAGTTTGTCACGTTTCTCAGGCGTACATCGGCCGAGAACAACGCGAGCGGAATTTTAAACTTCGACCGCGCGTTCATCGAATTTATTGCGAGTACGTGCGTGTGTGTACGCGTGTTATTCGTGTGCCCGAGCCGAGTGAATGGAAATTAAACCGGGCTCTCTCGACGTAATGCGCGACAGACTCGCGTATAACTCGTCCGATCTCGCGGGTTTCTAAAAACTTCCCATATGGTTGCTATATCCGTTCCGGTGTAATTTGCACCACATCGTGGAGACTTTCGTTTGCCATAATAAGATATACAGAAAAACGGCTGCTAACGATCTATCTATAGCCGAGTAATTTCATTCGCGCATTTTTTGTTTCTGTCCGCGATAAAATTGACGCGGTTTTTTGACTTTTGATCCAATCTCGAGAAAACAATTGAGTTCAATTCTTGGAACCGTAAAACAAACAATTTTTTTTCGCAAAAATAGTTGCAAATAATAATTTTTTGTCTTTGAATAATATCATGCGCGTGACGATGCAGAAACGAGAAATGCTGAGTTTTCCTCTACGTCACTGTATTTTGCAACATCGGAGTTTTGCGTTTCACCCATAGCGAAACATTTCGGTTTAGAAAAAAATTTCTTTCGCTTAAGCTACTTGTCGCACTTACGAACGAACGTCAAATCGCGGCGAACGCAAATCTCGACGCAAACGACGCAGAAAATTCTCAACACACCAGGTGCTACCTGCTGCCAAGGAACTCGCGGCTCGAGAAGCGGCACATGCTGCTGGTGCTATAGAAACACGCCAAGAATTGGAAAGGCTTTCCGTGCGATGAATTCATGCAACACACGCGTACTGAATTGCTCGCCGTCGCCGAGAAGTCTCGGCCTCGCGCGATTTCACTGCGAATGTATGCGAGGAGCAAAACACGATTTCAGATGGAATCTCACTACTTCTTCGCGAAGAGTATCGATGTTTGCCGCGAAACGGCAAAGAAGCAACAAATGCCACACGAGAAAATGACTCATCAATTTAATATAGTTTTTTTGCGCAGTCTAGAATAAAAGAATTGCCCACGTATCAATTATCGCGTTTTATGAGAATAATTATTTCGCGATGTTTTTTCAATCTTTGTTTAGTGGTTCAAACGTGTCGCAAAAAATTATTGGTAGTTTTACTTTAGTTGCAATACAGACGATATATAAAACGTTTTTCGCGCTTCGATCTCCGAGGAATTTCTGGCGACTCTGAGAAAAATGTCTGAGCAGCGTGTTACGTGCCGTGTCGCACAAACTTTACGGCATATTTCTGTGTTTACCAAACGCGAGTGCTAATTCGAGAAACTTCTATATTCTCTCACCACGATCGAATCAAATTAACACGTTTCTCGGTCTCGTGTGTGTCATGTACTTAATATTTAATCGCGACACACAGACATACACCGGATTTCGTGATTTCTCTATTAGGAACGCGTTACCTCGCACGCAACCTCAAAAATTGCAGAATTCGGAGAAGTGTTCTTTATTTTTTTTTTTTTAAGATTGAAGTACACTTGACGTAAACTGCTCAACGTCATGCGCGATTGATCAAACAAATCGGCGCGTCCGCTTGTTCGTCATCTATCAATCGTCTGGAACTTTTTGTCGATCGCGCGATCGACATTGGTTTACATGAAATTGCGTTTTTAAAGGATCGACAGTGCTACGTCAGTCATGACGTAAGCACAAAAGAGGGAATACCAGTAAACGATTCTCGAAACCTATGTTCGCTCGAGTGGTTTTTCGTCTGAAAAGTAAATTTATCAATCACAGATATTTCTCTTCGAGAAAGCTTCGTAGAAATGCAATATAAGAATGTGTATATTTTTTTTTCTCACGTATTATTTTTCTACACAATGTAGTTTTAAGACAACATGAGAAAATTGTATGCATTTCTTTTTAAATACCTAAAACCATTTTATACTGATGATAAATTCAAAAGTCAGCCTGAGTGTGATTACAAATACTTAAATTTCTCTATTATTATTATTGAGTGGCTAATGATGATCAAAAAAGTGATCACGAAACGCCTTTATCTCATCTAAAAAAAATCTTAAATTTATTTAGGATAAAACAGACTAGAGTAGAATCGTGGTCCACCGGTGGTAGTGATAATAACAAGTAATTCTTATATTTGAAACGTTTCGATCTTTATTTTAGATCATTTTTGAATTTATTTGAACCATTACCATCGGTGAACTACTGGCTTTAAGGTCTATTTTAAATATTTTGAATCACATTGATATTAATTAGCACATATTTGATCATTGTATTCATAGATATTTGTTTTTCTAAAAGTAAACAATATGTTGTGCATTACAGGTTGAATAAAATTAATTTGAAGATACGCGCGTGTCGTTCAATTTGTTTAAAATTCATAGAAATGTACGTATCTCTCTCGCATCTAAATAAACGTGTACAGCTAATGAACTTCTATTATAGTGCAAGAAATGGTAAAAAAAAAAACATGTACGTCCATAATCGAATATCTATGTCTAAGTATATTTTGCTTAGGTAATGTTCTTTGCCGTGATTTCTTTTTTTCTATTCTTTATAATAAAAGTTTATTTATATTATCGTATATTTAATACAAAACAGTAGTAAAACAACAAAAATATTAAAATTAATAAATGCGCAACAAATATTAATTATATCCACTATGTACTTTTACGAAACGTTATTAGCTCCGAAAATCTCACAAGCACAAAAACCGAAAAAAGCCTAATAATTTTAATATATTTGCGCGCGATGCACACTTTATGTAGCGCGATTGCGTATGCCACTCGTGTTAAGCGCAACGTCTCGTTGATATTCGTCGTTCGTGTTAGCAGTACGCACGAAAATTCCAACGATCACACAACGAAGACTCGCGTTATCTCGTTGACACTTGAACGCGGTCTCCACGTGCGCTCTAAAAAAAAATAAAAAAAAATGCCGCTGATCATCCACTTTTATTCACTAGTCATATGTTTTACGTTATCACACGATATAAAAAAAAAAAAAAATACGATAGCGGGTAAATTAAAGAAACTGAATAAAGATGAAATATGAAAGAGACACGCATCCCTTGACGTAGAGGAGAAAAATAAACAGCGACTACTTATTACTTGAAGATTGCAACCTCTATTTCTCCTCAAATGTATACAATTGGAGTAGTCTCGCGATGACGGTAGGTAATGACGGTGGCGTGGTCGGGATGAAACGACACGGGGGATGAATGATACGAGCGTGGTGACGAGAGGGCGTTGATAACGCGTTGACGAGGAAGATTATGTGGGGACACCCCGTAGAGACGACTTATATTAAGGAGTCGAGCACAACGGCGCCCGGATCAGAAAGACGCTAGACACGATCGGGAAAACTAAGAGAACCGAGGAATCCAACAAGAGAGACGAAAAGTTCCCGAGAAGAACCTACGTAGCGTGGTACGTGTCTGAATAGTGTGACTTACGAATTGCACCATTGAATGATTGCTCGAAGAATACTCGTTGATTGTTTTTAGAATTTAGATGTAAACAAATATATTTACACTATATCATTGTAATAAATTGTTCTTACATGCAAATATTTTACGTTTTAATTCTTTTTGAACGCGAATATACTTTTAATTTTATACAAATTGTTTCCGTCAACAAGTTTTACTAATCTAAGATTGTGACCTCGATGATGATTAAATTACTTTTCGAAAAATACACAATATAAAAAAAATGCATTACACTTAAAATAAATAATAACAAAACAAAAAATTGCTTCAATGATCGTTCAATGGTACATTTCGGTAGATGTGACATACGCGAATGTTTGAAAAAATTATTTTTCACATATTTCCATTCAGGGGATTTTAATGTCTCAGTTTTACGACGTTAAAGAACTCGCATCGCTCTCACGGTATTCTATTTCTCTTTCAATATGGTTGAATAAAAAAAACAAAAAGAAAAAAACGTAAGAAAATCAGATTTCAATATATTATTAGGTTTTATTTAGTTTTATGTTAATTTTATTTTCTCAAGCAAATTTAGAAAACTTACGCAATTTTTTAAGGTGAACTCCGAGCCACCGAGAAGTGTTGGCGCGAAGATTCGAATCTAATATCGCGTTATATATGTGTTGTATATATGTATATATATATACTCTACCAAACATCAACTATTACCTATCTCATTTTTAAACAAATTTATAAATACTGATGAAACTCGTTATACGACGCATTTCTTTTAATGATATGTAAGGAATGTGATACGCGTAATGAATATGGAACTTGTATATAAGACGTATCCTAGAATTATCGCCATTCACTCACGTCGCGCGTCGCAGTTTGCACAAGACGTACAAGGTGGCCTGATGTACGTACGCTACACTTTGCGTCAGAACTTTCGACATTTTCTTATCGAAGATACAAAATCTCTTTTTAAATGATGCTTACATAAGCGATTCTCGCGAGAAATATTTTAATTTTTCCTCATCGTAAATTTGTTCTTGCACAATCAAAGCTAATTGAAAACTAAACCACAAGTGTAAGAGCCAAAATTATCTTGTATATAGTTTTTTGTTAAATTATATTCTCGATCGTTTATATTTAACGGCTGAGAATTCTCACTAAATTGTATATTTGTGTGCGAACTTTCTGTTTGCCTTTCAACATTATATTTTTAACTGTTTTAGTAATTATTTTGCTGTTTTGCAAAATTCATCGACGAAAGAAAACGCTCGAAAAAATTACGCGATATAGACTGAGCATCGCTCACAATCATTGCATGTGTGACATTTTCTTATTTGATTAATTAAACCGATTATATATTTTAACAAATAATTTCTTCTATTTAAATAAATTTGCACCGAAGAAGATCTTACACAAGTACAAGTCTACGGTTTTGCATATTAATTTTTTATGAGCTTAGTGTTTCGCTCATATTTTATTCTCGCGCGTTCCATTGTGTCTTGACTCTCGAGAGGAGAGCATATTTACGGGCATCTTTCAGAGAATCACTTACACACGAGCACGGCATAGAATTATACTCGGCCGCGATTTAAGCGAGCCGCAAAGTAACGCGTCGTAAACTAGCAGTAAGAAGAAAATGAAATTGCGCGATTCCATTGTCGCTTGGTTGTCGTTGGATGACGTTGGCCAACGAAATGAGATCGCGTCGACGGACAGAGAGGATCGCGCGATCGTCTTTAGACCCGGCGTGAGCACGTCGCGCTACATGGGCGTATGCAGCGAGGGATCGAACACATACTTTCTTCGTACAAATTATCTCGATTAAAACTGATAAATTTATTTGTTTTTTTTTTTCTATTTTTGTGTAATGTAGACAAGAAAAAGATTTATTTATTAATTAATAAATATAATAATTTGTTAATTTTCTCAGAGATATTGCGCGCGAATTGAGTTGAAGACAAGTCGTTCTTCGGCGCGAATTCAAATCGTTGAATAAATATTTGTTGTTCGGGAAAAGGGGAGGTGTGAAAACGAATTCGAAAACGTTTCGCCCGTAAAATCATCTTCGCGCGTGAAAATCAACAACGCGGACGCCGATGCAGAGAAGTCTCTCTCGGTGCGTCCAGCTGTCTGCCCGAAGCTCTCGGGTTCTCGCCTAATTGTCCTTTTAATTCGCCTCAATTGCTTCTTGGCACGGTCGCGCGAGAATGATATCACGAGGAATCTGACGAAAGGCTACGCGTCCAATCGAATCGTGTTCGCGCGCGCAAAACCCCGGTCGTATAATTTTGATTATCGTTTTACTGCAAGCGACTCCGACGTAAGAACGCAAATTTATGCACGCATGTTAATTTCAAAAACCTTGTAACCTTCAGCGAAGTATCAAATGACACCGCCGAACATATTTGATAAAAATTTAATATACGACCGATGTTGCAATACAGCTCGCGCGATGTGTTATTCGCGCGAGGTATCGTATTTCGCGTTCGAGACGCGAACCAGCCGCGTTCGCGCTGCGAACAAACGAGCGAAATCCTGAATGAAGCGCGCCGCAACACACGTACAATAATAAACACACGCAAACTACACGGACTTTGACTTCGCGGTAATGCTCCTCGTCGAACAATCGACGAGCTTCGTCATGCGAAACGTCATTAAAGCGCATCGCGTCGCCATCGCGCATCGATGACGATAAAAGTGGGCTCGACCCCGATTGATCGACCGACCGCGGCGAAATATTTCGAGTTTCCGCTCGTAAAACTGAATAAACGTAACATGACGCACCGTGTCATTTCGGGATAAAATTTGTGTTGCGATCACTTTTTTACGATCACGAAGTCCTAGGATTTCACGTTGTTTTATTATACTTAGAACTTAATCTTCCAAATAATCACGTTTGTTAATGACGCGACCGATCGTTCCGCAGATTCGTCTGTCGCAAAAATTCTCATTATTAATTGAAGCGCAACACGATGGTGAATTATACGCTTGCGCGGGAGGACGAAAAGAGCGCGCGTATTACGGACGGCGTATTGCGCGCGCGGCGCGTTACGACGTAGCGCGCGAGATAGACACAGACAAGTTGTTTCGTCAGCGCGCGAAAAGTGTCAAAGCGATTTCGTTCTATTTCGCAAGGTGGTGGTGCGCATTTGTGCGGCCGACCACGCGAACGCGACATACGTTTCTGTCGCGTTATAAAAAGTCGCGTGCTTGTCCGACGTAGCGGACCATTGACTACGTCATTACGTTATTTACGCTTAATAGTTACGGCATTTTGCTCACTTGCGAAAGCAGAGCGCCGTATTACGTGCGCGGCGGCGTTTCTCGATCGATCGCGCCGAGAAGTGGCTGAGACACATAATTTGTTGAACGTTCGAATTAAATGTTTGCGCTCTCTTATTGAGCGTAACGAAATTCGTATTGTATTTATATTATTACACCGCTGAATTGAGACGCGATATTTTCTTACGATAATAAAATTTAATGAGTCTCACACACCGCGAAACGGTTTTATTGGCGAGATAATAAAACGACATAGTTTTTTTTTTTTTTTAACACAGCGAGAACACAACGTGTGCGCTTCTACGGAGATATATCGCGAAGTATTTCACAATTTAAAAAATTTGAATAAAACTGTTTTACTTATCTATGCTGAGTTTTTTTATAAACTTCTTAACAGTAATTTATCTTCTTTAATGTTGGCGCGTGCAGATTGTTTAATTTTATCTATTCATTTTTTTTTCCGTCACTCGATTAAAGGTCAAGACTGTGCACATTTTATATTGTAAATACGCATTAAATCCAGAAATTTAAGTATGTAAATTTTATGCGCGAAATATTAATGACTCTTCTCTCGCGCTATTGATTGCAAATGATTGTCGAATCGTCTGGGATTTGACACGTGCGTGAATTGCGCGCACGCAATGCCGGCGATTTCGTCGTGTGTGATATAGTCGCGAAATGCTCCCGTCTCTTCCCGTCATTACAACGTCCATTCCGGCTTGATCTTGACCCGCTGACAGCGACTTCAACGAGCGGAATATCGAGTTTCGTCCGTAATTCGAGCGGCAAGAAAGCGTGCGAGGTTTTGCACGCGCGCGCCTTTTAAACCCTTTTACGCACTTCTCGTCTTGTTCTTGAAAATCAGAAGCGAGAGACGTTATCACGAATCGATTCGTCTCGTAGAAGCAAATACAAAATTTCGTAAAAATAAAATTAGTGTCGATTAGCAAAGTTTTTTTATATTGTTAGTTTCATAAAATAAATCCCTCCTCTCCCTCGCGCGTGGACAATTTCCCTCGATAGTCGCGCAAATCGCGATCGCATACGACGAGAAGGTAAACAAACGGAGGAGCTTCGTGTTTTTTTACGCAAATTGAATTTTTCGGAGTCCCATTCGAGTCTCGAGTGTTATCGAATCGAACAACGTAACGTTGCGTCGTAGCGATGCAGTTTCGACATCGGCGACGACTTTCGCTCGTTGTCGTTTCGCGAGCGAGCGAGCGCATCTGCACATGGGGCACACGCGAGAGAGGCTCAAACTCTCTCACTGTCTTCGAATTACACCGGGCAGATAATTTCCTTCCGAGTACTGCTGATCTCGGTGGAATGATATTTTCGAGACACGCTCCCACGCGCAGGTGTTCAAATGTGTCATTCCGCTCGCGGAATTTTCCGCATTTTTATTAATAGAACAAACGATGGTTAGGTAAAAAAAAAAAAAAAAAAAAAAAACCATGACTAAGTATCCTTTCGTTCGTTTCTTATTGCATATAGAAGTAAGATATTGTATAAGAAGGAAGAAACCAAAGAGCCTATGGTAGAGGTTGACGGTTCACACCTCTAACCATAGACTCTTTGATTTTTTCCTTTTCTTACAATTTGTTTATTCGAGCTGTTGCTATAATATTAATTATAAGAAATTGTATTTTGATAGAGAGCTGCGCGCGTTCTCTCTTTCTCTCTCTAATATAAATATAATAATAACAAAACAGAATCTGAGAAACGACGTTCCGTGAGAGACACAGAGCTACGTTTATACATAAATTATTTCTCGCTCGATTTTCAACTCATCCGCGTCATCTTGGTGCCGCCGATTTAACGCGAATTATGTAAACAGGAGATAAAAAAAAAAAAAAAA